>NC_091956.1:81381919-81446919 GCF_031021105.1 Erythrolamprus reginae | reverse complement strand
GTGCAAATAATTAGACTGCTTTGATTGAAATTTGGGTTCAAGGTTGTGCAAGAAAATATCTTAAAGGAATATTATCCTTGGAACTGCATAAAAATGTAAAAGCTTGCCATCGATTTGTTGATAAACTTGAACCTTGTAATTTGTCTTGGAAATAGACAGAACCATCCCAGGGTGTTTATTTGCCTAGCAGACCAATAACAGATTCCCACGAGGCATGACGAATTCTATAGAATTGCTATTATGTGCTTTGACTTTTAGGGGAAAAAAAGAAACCTAAATAACCAATAAGATTAAATGTTTAAGGCTAAATGGATCCAGGTTGAATCATGACTATTTTTTATCCTGTATTATTATCACTCATTGATTCATACTCTACATATTGTACACCATATTTGAACAACAAGCCACAAAAATAGGGCACATCAAGCTTAGCTTGTTGTATTTATTCAGCTGTTTAGTTTCAACTAACCTAGCTAAGCATGAAATATGAATTCAGGGTGAATTCAGTGGGAGAAATTTAAGCATGGTGTTTATTCATATGCCGATCAGTTTTTGGTCACAATTCAAAGTGTTGGTTATGACCTTTAAAGCCCTACATGGCATTGGACCAGAGTACCTCCGGAACCGCCTGCTACCGCACGAATCCCAGCGACCGATAAGGTCCCACAGAGTTGGCCTTCTCCGGGTCCTGTCGACTAAACAATGTCGTTTGGCGGGCCCCAGGGGAAGAGCCTTCTCTGTGGTGGCCCCGGCCCTCTGGAATCAACTCCCCTTGGAGATTAGAATTGCCCCCACCCTCCCTGTCTTTCGTAAACTACTCAAGACTCACTTATACCGCCAGGCATGGGGGAGCTGAGACACCTTTCCCCCAGGCTTTTTTTATACTTTGTTTTATGTTTGGAATGAATGTGTTGTTTGGCTTTTAAAATAATGATAGGGTTTTATATGTTTTTTAATATTTATTTTATTTATTTTATTATTTAGATTTGTATGCCGCCCCTCTCCGCAGACTCGGGGCGGCTAGATTAGATTTGTTGTACTATAATATTGTTTTTATTATTGTTGTGAGCCGCCCCGAGTCTTTGGAGAGGGGCGGCATACAAATCTAATAAATTATTGTTAATTATTATTATTAAACTGTTTCAACTCCTACCCTCAAAACGTCGCTACAGTGCACTGCACACCAAGACAACTAGACACAAGGACAGTTTTTCCCTGAATGCCATCACTCTACTAAACAAATAATTCGATCTGATTTAAACGTAGCTCATTACATCATCTACCACAATGTCCTACCGGTCAATGAATGCTTCAGCTTCAAGAGCAACAATACACCTGCACGCAACAGATTCAAACTCAGTGTAAACCAGTTGAAACCTGACTGTAGAAAATACAATTTCAGCAACAGAGTGATCAATGCCTGGAATGTACTACCTGATTATGTGGTTGCTTCGCCAAACTCAAAAACTTTAACCTTAGATGGTCTACAGTCAACCTCACCCCACTCCTAACAGGTCTGTAAGGGCGTTCAGCAATGATGGGCCACCAAAATTTTTACTACCACAGTGTGGGCATGGCTTATGCATTTTATTTCAACATCTTTTAGTGCAAATTGTGTGCTCTGGGGTGGAGCTCCAAATGTTGCTACCAGAACTGCGTTCCTGACTAATGATGGGCAAACCGAGCCCGCACAATTCGGGTCCGTACTGAATTTTGCGGTGATCGGGATGCTGAACACGAACCCGAAACTTTTTGAAACTTCGGGCAAAGTTTGGGGTTGTGTTCGGCGTTCGGAGCTTTGACGTCACCGGCAGGTTGCTAAGGACGCCAAGGTGATCACTTCCTGGATTCCATGTTTATTTTTACGTGAAAGGACCGCCCTTTGCTTGCAGCGCCGCTGCAGCGCCCTTTTTCGTAAAAATAACAATGTTTATTTTTACGTGAAAACCTCCCTTTGAAGGAGCTGGGGAATCCCTCTCACGTAGAGATTCTGGGGGCGGAGCCTTGACGTCACTGGCAGGTTGCTAAGGACGCCAAGGTGATCACTTCCTGGATTCCATAGAATCCAGGAAGTGATCACTTTGGTGTCCTTAGCAACCTGCCGGTATACATGACATCAAAGCTCCGCCCCCGGAATCTCTTGGTGGGATTCCCCGTTCGGGTTCAATCGAATTTTGCGTAAAGTTCATCCGAACTCGCTGAACCCAAACACCGTTGGGTTCAGCCATAACTATTCCTGACCATTCCCGTAGGAGCCCATCGCTGGCATTCATAAGCGCCCCATCATGCCTACCATCTCTTTCCTACTGTCCAATTGTATAAATTTACCTATGCTTTTGTTTGTTTATACCATGCCTATTATATCGTACACATTTTGACAAATAAAAAAAATAAAATGACATGAAATAAAATTAAATCTTGAAGTCAAAATAGACTTCCCCAAGAATTCCCTTGGAGCTACCCCCACTCAATATGTTGCTTCAGCTACCCCTCCCAAACAAATACGTTCTTGACTAGCCAAAAATCTTCTATCTGGTCATGATTTAGAAATTGGATAGCTCCATCTTACGATATATAACAAGGTTAGTATTGGACAAGCACAGCTTTACTTTATGGAAAAAAAATAATATTCATGAGACATTTATCTCCGGGACCGCCTTCTGCCGCACGAATCCCAGCAATCGGTTAGGTCCCACAGAGTTGGCCTTTCTCTGGGTCCCGTTGACTAAACAATGTCATTTGGCGGGACCCAGGAGAAGAACCTTTGCTGTGGTGGCCCCGACCCTCTGGAACCAGCTCCCCCCAGATATCAGAGTTGCCCCCACCCTCCTTGCCTTTTGCAAGCTCCTTAAAACCCACTTCTGTCGTCAAGCATGGGGGAATTGAAATTTTTTCCCTTCCCCCTAGGCTTATAGAATTTATACATGGTATGCTTGTATGTATGATTGGTTTCTTAAATTGGGGTTTTTTAGATTATTTTTAATATTAGATTTGTTTACATTGTCTTCTTTATTGTTGTTAGCCGTCCCGAGTCTTCGGAGAGGGGCGGCATATAAATCTAATAAATGAATGAATGAATGAACGAACGAACAAACAAGCAAACAAACAAACAAACAAACAAACAAACAAACAAATGTGTAATCATTGATCTTCATGGTCTTCATGTGATTTTTTTGGGGGAAACCTTTTAAAACATTTAACCACAGATTGTGGTAAAAATCATTGCTATGCTAAAGAAACAGAACTTAGAAACAAATAGTCACAACAAATGTACCTTAAAAGCTCACAGGTTTTCCAGCTTCGGTGACACAATATAATGATGTCAAGGTCTAGGAAAAAAGACTACAATATTAACAAGATGGAGGGCTAACTTAATGGAAATCCCATTGATAAAATGCCACCCACCCTTGGTAAGTAATTGTTCTTTGGCTATCATAGTCTTACCAAAGAAGCAATATATCAGAGGTTTGCTCATCTGAGCATAACTCTGAAAAATTCTGAGAAGGTACAAGCTGTATATCACCAAACCATGGAACATTAAAAGCAACTAACGCATTCATTAATTATTGTATTTCACCAGCTGTAGTCAGGAATTATGACAGGCGTATTAATCTAAAAATATTTTGAGTATAAGTGAAGTGAATGCATTATTTTCTTATAATACTGAGGGTGATTCTGGGGAGAGTCCCTAAGACATCCATTAGATTTGATTCGCATAGAAAATGGCATTGCCATTGATCACACAATGTTGGCATTAATCTGAACAAGACTTTCTCAATGCGCCAATGCTGTGCTGTGCAATGAGATGCAGGCTGCAAATGAACAGGCCTTTGGTGTCAAATTAACAATGTACCTATAATGTAATGTTCGGAAACTTCAGATCGTGCAGAATGCAGCTGCGAGAGCAATCATGGGCTTCCCTAGGTATGCCCATGTTACACCAACACTCCGCAGTCTGCATTGGTTGCCGATCAGTTTCCAGTCTCAATTTAAAGTGTTGGTTATGCATGGCACCGGGCCAGAATATCTCCGGGACCGCCTTCTGCCGCACGAATCCCAGCAACCGATTAGTTTCCACAGAGTCGGCCTTCTCCAGGTCCTGTCGACGAAACAATGTCATCTGGCGGGACCCAGGGGAAGAGCCTTCTCTGTGGCGGCCCCGACCCTCTGGAATCAACTTCCCCCGGAGATTAGAACTGACCCTACCCTCCTTGCCTTTCGTAAATTACTCAAGACTCACTTATATTGCCAGGCATGGGGGAGTTGAGACACCTTTCCCCCCAGGCTTCTTTATATTTTGTTTCATGTTTGGTATGAATGTGCTGTTTGATTTTTAAATATATGATAAGGTTTTATATGCTTCTTTTAATATTAGATTTGTTTTGGTATAATATTGTTTTTATTGTTGTGAGCTGCCCCGAGTCTTCGGAGAGGGGTGGCATACAAATCTAATAAATAATAACTCCCCTCGGAGATTAGGATTGCCCCCACCCTCCTTGCCTTTCGCAAACTCCTTAAAACCCACCTCTGCCGTCAGGCATGGGGAAATTGATTCCCCTGGACCGTTTCGTTTTATGTATGGTTTGCATGAGATGTATGACTGCTTTTATATTAAGGGTTTTTAAAACTGTTTTAACTATTGGATTTGTAAGGGGCGGTATACAACATAATAATAGTAATAATAATAATAATAATAATAATAATAATAATAATAATAATAATAACAACAACAACAACAACAACAATAATAATAATAATGAGGAGGAGAAAGAGGAGGAGGAGAAGGAGAAGTAGTAGAAGAAGAAGAAGAAGAAGAAGAAGAAGAAGAAGAAGAAGAAGAAGAAGAAGAAGAAGAAGAAGAAGAAGAAGAAGAATCCTGGTGAGACCACATTTGGAATACTGTGTTCAGTTCTGGAGACCTCACCTACAAAAAGATATTGACAAAATTGAACGGGTCCAAAGACGGGCTACAAGAATGGTGGAAGGTCTTAAGCATAAAACGTATCAGGAAAGACTTAATGAACTCCATCTGTAGAGTCTGGAGGACAGAAGGAAAAGGGGGGACATGATCAAAACATTTAAATATGTTAAAGGGTTAAATAAGGTCCAGGAGGGAAGTGTTTTTAATAGGAAAGTGAACACAAGAACAAGGGGACACAATCTGAAGTTAGTTGGGGGAAAGATCAAAAGCAACGTGAGAAAATATTATTTCACTGAAAAAGTAGTAGATCCTTGGAACAAACTTCCAGCAGACGTGGTAGATAAATCCACAGTAACTGAATTTAAACATGCCTGGGATAAACATATATCCATTGTAAGATAAAATACAGAAAATAGTATAAGGGCAGACTAGATGGACCATGAGGTCTTTTTCTGCCGTCAGTCTTCTATGTTTCTAAGAATGTTGTGCCATGTTCTGTAATTCAGCCAAGTTTGTTTTGGAGATAGAACATCGTTATTACTGTAAAGCAAACAGAATTATGTTAATTATGAGGGGAAAAAATAAAGTATAAAAACCCATATAGAGGGAGTAGCCCTCTAAGGTCAAACAAATAAAAAACGATGCAGCCTTTTCGTCGAGCAAGATGATTAAAAATTGGGGACCAAGTTCTGTGTCTAGGAATCAATCTTTTTTTCCCCTGTAGTGGGTTATGTTTTTATCCAAATGAGTCAACAGCATGAATATTGCAGCTATTACAAGACAGATAGGTGACACTGAGGACTTTAACACACCAAATTTGGAAGAGAAGAAGAAACCATAATTTAATCACTGCAAAAAAAAAAAAGTTATTAAAAGTGTTTCTTCTACTTTTAATGCAAATCCTACTGTTGTTCTTCTCAGGGTAAAGGAGAAGTTCCAAAATTGGGAAGGGTAAATGAAGCAATTGATTTTCAAATCTGGAAGTTCCTGAGTCCCTGCATGCCAAGCTAACTCTACCTCAGTTATACTGTCACGATTTATAATTACTTTCAAATACCTCTGGGCACTGAATTCCATTTGCATCACAGATTTGGAACAAATATGTCATTGCCTATTTCTTTCCTCTGTTTTCTGCGTTGCAGGAGTTAATGGGCAGAGCTGGCACATGAGAGAACATCTACAGATCGGTGGTCCTCTGAGGCTCTGTCTGCAATTTTTTATCTTGCTTTCCTCCTCTAAACCTAGGTGTGTTTTATGGTTGTTCTGCCGGGATCTCTGGTAGGAGCCTCCCGAAAATCCAAGGGTACAAATTTCAGACACACACACGTTTGAAAATTCAAAACAATGTCCTTTATCACAAAATTCAAAAGAAACAAAGCACTCTTTTTGTAGTGCAAAGAGCACTCGTCCCAAAACAACCTGGTAGTCTGTACAATTCCCTTAATCAGTTCTTAAGTACTTAGCTTGCAGCTGTGTAGAAACGTCACAGCCCTCCTTCTTCCATGAAGTGAAACACACACACACTTTGCTCTGCTTTGGTTTCAAAGTCGTGAAAAATCAACAAACAAAGTCCGGAAACAGCAAGGCCGTCCTGAAGAACGGGCCCCAGGGGAAGAGCCTTCTCTGTGGCGGCACCGACTCTCTGGAACCAACTCCCCCCAGAGATTAGAACTGCCCCTACTCTCCCTGCCTTCCGTAAACTCCTTAAAACCCACCTCTGCCGTCAGGCATGGGGGAACTGAAACACCTCCCCCGAGCATGTTTAATTTATGCATGGTATGTTTGTGTGTGCGTCTGTTAGTTTATGGGGTTCTTTTAAAGCTTGTATAAATTTTAAAGTTTTCTGATTATTTATGATTTGTTCTATTCTGTTGTGAGCCGCCCCGAGTCTTCGGAGAGGGGCGGCATACAAATCTAAATAATAAATAAATAAATAAATAAATAAATAAATAAATAAATAAATAAATAAATAAATAAATAAATAAATAAATAAATAAATAAAGAACAACGATCAGATACTCTTCCACAACGGCCAAACCCACACGCTGCTATTTATATCAGCAGCACTAATTACTGGAGCCCCACCCAAACACAGGTGGCCTCTCTTATCTCCTGTAATATGTCTTCAATTGGTCTCTTCTACGCATAACTCTGCGCCTGCGTGGGTCCAAGACTTCCACATCCGAATCGACCAAAGATAATGGAGATTGGCTTCCTGGGCTGTGTGCCAAGCCCCCCTCTTCCAAGTCACTCCCACCTTCTTCTTCATCCGAGGAAACTGAACTACCTGACTTTGTCGGCAATAAAACAGGCCTATGACAGTTTGATGTTTCCCCTGCATCCACTTCCACATTCTTTGGGGCAGGAGCTGGGCCAGAGCCAACCACAACAATGGTCAGGTACATCATATGGAGCAAAATATATGGTAGGTGGTCATAGCCAAACAGTGATATATGTCAGGACTTTTGGGAATTAATTTTATTTCCATTAAAACTAATTGGTTGTCCCATTGCAAAGAGTCAGAAACAATTTGACTGGACTTTACATTTGAGAGGTACTTCAGGAAGCACAAAATAAAAGGATTCATGTCCATTCTATTCACTAATTTAAGAGATGATTAGAGCACCTAATCAATTTCCCCTCCCCTACTTCCTTCTCTTCCCTTCCTCTATTCCCTTCCCTTTCCCCTCCCCTATTTCCTTTCCTTTCCTTCTCCCTACTTCCTTCTCTTCCCTTCCCTTCCTTTTCTTTCCCCTCCCCTACTTCCTTCTCTTCCCTTCCCTTCCCCTCCCCTACTTCCTTCTCTTCCCTTCCTCTCTTTCCTTTCCTTTCCCCTCCCCTATTTCCTTTCCTTTCCTTCCCCCTACTTCCTTCTCTTCCCTTCCTTTCCTTTCCCCTCCCCTACTTCCTTCTCTTCCCTTCCTTCCCTTTCCCCTCCCCTACTTCCTTCTCTTCCCTTCCTCTATTTCCTTCCCTTTCCCCTCCCCTATTTCCTTTCCTTTCCTTCCCCCTACTTCCTTCTCTTCCCTTCCTTTCCTTTCCCCTCCCCTACTTCCTTCTCTTCCCTTCCTTTCCTTTCCCCTCCCCTACTTCCTTCCCTTCCCTTCCTCTATTTCCTTCCCTTTCCCCTTCCCTATTTCCTTTCCTTTCCTCCCCCCTACTTCCTTCCCTTCCCTTCCTTTCTTTCCCCCTCCCCTATTTCCTTCCCTTCCCTTTCCCCTCCCCTATTTCCTTTCTTTTCCTTTCCTCCCCCTACTTCCTTCTCTTCCCTTCCTTTCCTTTCCCCTCCCCTATTTCCTTTCCTTTCCCTTCCCCTTCCCTTGTAGTGATTATAATCTTTACTCAGGTAGATAAGTATAGATCTGCTTGATGTGAAGACAACAGTTCTCTCTGGTAAGACTGCACTTTATCATTTTGAAATAATGTAAGGTATATGATGTATATGTATATAGGGGAGCAGTTCATCTTGACATAGCTGTTTGGTCAAGGAGATAATATTGCCTTCCCTGACAAGACACTTCATCACAAGGAGGCAACACGTTCACCTTGATGCTTTCATAAGAAATGTTGAGTCAGGACTACGGCCTTAATGGGTCCCAAATGAAAAAGATAGTTCTGATGATGGACGTGCATAGCAGCCACATTTTGGTTAAAAATGAGGCACTATAGTTTTCATGCAGCATCCCAAAGTTCGCTTAGATAGAAGTATTGAATAAAGCAAAACGCCCCTTTGATGTTTGGATAGCCTTAACGAATCGTATTAGAACAATCCAACAGTATAAGAGAAATAGCTACATTCATAGAGTAATTGGAAATTAGCACAAAATATGGGAAATTATCAGTGGAATGAAGCATCAGTGGCAGAATGTTTTGGTTGGTCACCATAATTAAGGTAAATATTTTATACTTTTCATTCAATCGGGGCAAATGACCTATACTGTAAAGCTGTTTTGCTCCCGATGGAATCTGCCAATGAAGCCTCCTCTGACCAAGGCAGCATGAGTGACAGGGAAGAGGGGAGTTTGGCAGACAGCCCAGGAGGAGACCAATCATCTGTATCATCCCTGGATTTGGAACAAGAATTAATGACACATCCACGCATGCGTAGAGTGATGCATAGGAGACAACAACTGAAGGATTATTACAAGAGAAAATGAGGCCACCTGTGGTTGGGTGTGGCTGCAGTAATTAGGGCTGCTGCTATAAATAGCAGCGTGTGGGTTTGGCCATTGTGAAAGAGTATCTGATCGCAGTTCTTCAGGAATCGTGTGTTGATGTTTTCTGGACTTTGTTTGTTGATTTTTCACGCCTTTGAAACCAAAGCAGAGCAACGTGTTTATGTGTGTGTCTCACTTTGTTGGAAGAAGAAGGAGTGTGAAGTTTCTTCACAGCTGCTAGCTAAGTACTTAATGACTGCTTAAGGGAAATTGTACAGACTACCCGGTTGTTTTGGGACCAGTGCTCTTTGCAATACAAAAAGAGTGCTTAGTTTATTTTGAATTTTGTGATAAAGAACATTGTTTTGAATTTTCAAATGTGTGTGTGTCTGCAATTTGTACCCTTGAATTTTCGGGAGGTTCCAACCAGAGAGCCTGGAAGAACATTTAGCAACAGGAATTTTGGGCTCAATTGTGGCTGTAAGTCGAGGACTAGCTGCACTCCGAAGGAAGTCCACATATCATTCTTTGTTTTGGGAGCCTTTCATGACCAAAGCAAATTCTAAAACAATATTTTGTAATATTACAGGAGACACAGAAGAGGGAGTGATAGGGGAGCAAGCGTAGCACAGTATGATTTAATATCTTGAAACATTGATTTGATAAATCTCCTTGCTTGAAATATTAAATTGATTTAATGGGAGGGAATCATAAACAGAAATAATAAACTTAATAAAGTGTTGAGAACTACCCACTCATAGGAAAGTCAATGAAAACCAAATAAACTTATTGAAAACATATTTTTTTCCTAACATGAGTTTATAATTTTATAGAGTATTAAACAAAATAACCTATCAAAAAATTAAAATATGTTCTGCAAGTTAAAATGAAAGTCTCTTTAAAGCCATTTATGTTGATTGCATAGGGGTGTTTTCCTGCTAACGAATGTAGAACAAAATATATCAAAGTAATAAAACATGTACAAACGTGTTATCAATATGGATATTATCAAGAGGTGGTAAATTTTACATTAGGAAGCTTAAATGGCAGAGATTTTTGAAATTCTGAAGTGACACACTTAAGTATCTCAGAAGATTGAATGATTTTTTTTGCATAACAATATCATTTATATGAAACTTTAAAATATTCAAAACCTTTGCCAAAGAATATTTTTCTATTTCTTTAGTTTGATGTTCTCCATATTGTGCAATATTGCTAAAAAGCACTAAATTTGAGTCTGTTGCCTTACAGAAAGATATCATGTTGTTTTATAGCTGAGTAGTTAAAGGCAAGGCAGCCAAATGAGCTAAAATTGAAATAAATTGAAATTATATTCGAATAGAAGACTTCTCATTAAATAAATAAACAAACAAATGATGTTGTTGGTGCTCTCTGAGCTTGTTGGTTTTTGCGGCAGACATTTCATTGCCAAACTAAGTAGCATCATCAGTGTGTTGCCTCTATCAAAATAATATGCCATTATTCTGACTCTGAAGAAGTGCTCCAGCTGAATTAATGGACTGTCAGCATCAGCAGACTGGAGGTGGGTTTCAGCTGGTTCTGACCAGTTCTGGAGAACTGGTAGCAGAAATTTTGAGTGGTTTGGCGAAAAGGTAAATTTTACCTTTTACTGGCCCTACGGACATCTATTGTCTGCCTCCTGAGCCCCAGTTGATCGGGAGAAAATGAGGATTTTGCACTAACCATGGAGTGAGGAGGAATGGAGATTTTGCAGTATGATTCCCCTGGAGTGGGGTAGGAATGGAGATTTTGCAGTATCCTTCCCCTGGAGTGAGGAAGGAATGGAGATTTTGCAGTATCCTTCCCCTGGAGTGAGGAAGGAATGGAGATTTTGCAGTATCCTTCCCCTGGAGTGAGGAAGGAATGGAGATTTTGCAGTATCCTTCCCCTGGAGTGAGGAAGGGATGGAGATTTTGCAGTATCATTCCCCTAGAGTGGGGTAGGAATGGAGATTTTGCAGTATCCTTCCCCTGGAGTGAGGAAGGAATGGAGATTTTGCAGTATCCTTCCCCTGGAGTGAGGAAGGAATGGAGATTTTGCAGTATCCTTCCCCTGGAGTGAGGAAGGAATGGAGATTTTGCAGTATCCTTCCCCTGGAGTGAGGAAGGAATGGAGATTTTGCAGTATCCTTCCCCTGGAGTGAGGAAGGAATGGAGATTTTGCAGTATCCTTCCACTGGAGTGAGGAAGGGATGGAGATTTTGCAGTATCCTTCCCCTGGAGTGAGGAAGGGATGGAGATTTTGCAGTATCCTTCCCCTGGAGTGAGGAAGGAATGGAGATTTTGCAGTATCCTTCCACTGGAGTGAGGAAGGGATGGAGATTTTGCAGTATCCTTCCCCTGGAGTGAGGAAGGGATGGAGATTTTGCAGTATCCTTCCCCTGGAGTGAGGAAGGAATGGAGATTTTGCAGTATCCTTCCCCTGGAGTGAGGAAGGAATGCAGATTTTGCAGTATCCTTCCACTGGAGTGAGGAAGGGATGGAGATTTTGCAGTATCCTTCCCCTGGAGTGAGGAAGGGATGGAGATTTTGCAGTATCCTTCCCCTGGAGTGAGGAAGGGATGGAGATTTTGCAGTATCCTTCCCCTGGAGTGAGGAAGGAATGGAGATTTTGCAGTATCCTTCCCCTGGAGTAAGGAAGGGATGGAGATTTTGCAGTATCCTTCCCCTGCAGTGAGGAAGGAATGGAGATTTTGCAGTATCCTTCCTCTGGAGTGGGGTAGGAATGGAGATTTTGCAGTATCCTTCCCCTGGAGTGAGGAAGGAATGGAGATTTTGCAGTATCCTTCCCCTGGAGTGAGGAAGGAATGGAGATTTTGCAGTATCCTTCCCCTGGAGTGAGGAAGGAATGGAGATTTTGCAGTATCCTTCCCCTGGAGTGAGGAAGGAATGGAGATTTTGCAGTATCCTTCCACTGGAGTGAGGAAGGGATGGAGATTTTGCAGTATCCTTCCCCTGGAGTGAGGAAGGGATGGAGATTTTGCAGTATCCTTCCCCTGGAGTGAGGAAGGAATGGAGATTTTGCAGTATCCTTCCACTGGAGTGAGGAAGGGATGGAGATTTTGCAGTATCCTTCCCCTGGAGTGAGGAAGGGATGGAGATTTTGCAGTATCCTTCCCCTGGAGTGAGGAAGGAATGGAGATTTTGCAGTATCCTTCCCCTGGAGTGAGGAAGGAATGCAGATTTTGCAGTATCCTTCCACTGGAGTGAGGAAGGGATGGAGATTTTGCAGTATCCTTCCCCTGGAGTGAGGAAGGGATGGAGATTTTGCAGTATCCTTCCCCTGGAGTGAGGAAGGGATGGAGATTTTGCAGTATCCTTCCCCTGGAGTGAGGAAGGAATGGAGATTTTGCAGTATCCTTCCCCTGGAGTAAGGAAGGGATGGAGATTTTGCAGTATCCTTCCCCTGCAGTGAGGAAGGAATGGAGATTTTGCAGTATCCTTCCTCTGGAGTGGGGTAGGAATGGAGATTTTGCAGTATCCTTCCCCTGGAGTGAGGAAGGGATGGAGATTTTGCAGTATCCGTCCCCTGGAGTGAGGAAGGAATGGAGATTTTGCAGTATCCGTCCCCTGGAGTGAGGAAGGAATGGGAATTTTGCAGTATCCTTCCACTGGAGTGAGGAAGGAATGGAGATTTTGCAGTATCCTTCCCCTGGAGTGAGGAAGGAATGGAGATTTTGCAGTATCCTTCCCCTGGAGTGAGGAAGGGATGGAGATTTTGCAGTATCATTCCCCTAGAGTGGGGTAGGAATGGAGATTTTGCAGTATCCTTCCCCTGCCATGCCCACCAATCTACATCCACCAAGCACACCACATCCACCAAGCTACCCACACAGAAATGGTAGTACAATATTTTTGAAACCCGTCACTGCAGCAAACATCAAGCCAAATATCCTCAGACACAATATCATTATCAATGGATATGGGGACTTGAGTTTTATCCCTGTTTGGAACATCACAAGTGTTTTCAAGCCTTCATTACTTAATTCCTACATTCATTTTAAGTTAATGAAGCCTCTTATTTATTAAGCCTTCATTTCAAGTGGGAAATGAAGGCATAATATTTCTTTCAGTGGCTTTTTTCTGATTGCTAATAGAAAAGATTCAAAGCTTTGCCCATTTTCAGTTATGCACCAAACATGCTTACAACCCTTTAAGTCAAATATCTGTGAGTATCAGTCTTTGGTGAAATAGCCAGATATAAATTCCATAAAAGAGTCCCATGAATAGGTCCTGAACATAGATAAATTCTCAATCCCAGACTTTGTTTCTTTCTTTATTTTTCATTTATTTATTTATTTATTTATTTTTGTCCAATACAAATTGAAAGTTAAAGAGAATAAAAACATGTTATTATTAATATTTATTATTATTATTATTATTATTATTATTATTATTATTATTAATTAGATTTGTATGCCACCCCTCTCCGAAGACTCGGGGCGGCTAACAACAATAAAGAAAACAATGTAACAAATCTAATATTAAGAAACAATCTAAAAAACCCCAATTTAAGAGACCACTCATACATACAAGCATACCATGTATAAATTCTATAAGCCTAGGGGGAAGGGAAAAAAATTCAATTCCCCCATGCCTGACGACAGAGGTGGGTTTTAAGGAGCTTGCGAAAGGCAAGGCGGGTGGGGGTAACTCTGATATCTGGGGGGAGCTGGTTCCAGAGGGTTGGGGCCGCCACAGAGAAGGCTCTTCTCCTGGGTCCCGCCAAATGACATTGTTTAGTCGACGGGACCCGGAGAAGGCCAACTCTGTGGGACCTAACCAGTCGCTGGGATTCATGCGGCAGAAGGCGGTTCCGGAGATATTCTGGTCCGATGACATGTAGTAGTAAATATCAGGGAAAGGATAGAAGAAAAGATATGAGAATATAATACATCAATGAAGAGTAGAGGAAAGGATATATGAATGGGAGAAAAGATGTATAAAATATAGGAGAGAGAATTGGAGAGGGGACAGAAGGCACACTAGTGCACTTATGCTCGCCCCTTACTGATCTCTTAGGAACCTGGAGAGGTCAACCATGGATAGTCTAAGGATAAAATGTTGGGGGTTAGGGGATGATACTACGGAGTCTGGTAATGAGTTCCACGCTTCAACAAGTCGTATTTTTTACAGTCAAGTTTGGAGTGTTGGGTATTTTTGACTATTAGTAATATTATTTCTATTAGCAGAGTTCAGCTGGCTTAATTTGCTGCGGAGTTAGCATGGCAAGAAATAACACGTGGTTCAGAATCCCATTTGTTAGCCATGAATGGCCACTCCTTCATAAAGATGAAAAATACAATCTTTACTTACAATTATGTTGATTCATGCAATTGATAGATTGCAGGCAGGTAAGTTTATATTCCAGTCCATATTAATAACTTCTGGATGGTCCCATGTGTGAGGATGGCTTTGGATTTCATCTCACACATGTGTCCTCAACCGAGGACAATGGAGCACACAGGAGTTCAGAAGAAGAAGGTAGAAGAGGTAGAAGAGAAGGGAGGGGGGAGCATCTACTCTGCAGAGCTTTATATAGCCTGCAGGGTATCTGCCCCTTTTGGTCATCAAAAGGTGACACACCGGTCAGTTAATTGCGACCTGACCATAGAGATGTGTTTACAAGACAGTGCAAGCATGTAGTAGAGTAGTTAAACCCAACATGGAGCAGTTAATATTTATTTATTTATTTATTTATTTATTTATTTATTCATTCATTCATTCATTCATTCATTCATTCATTCATTCATTCATTCATTCAATTTTTATGCCGCCCTTCTCCTTAGACTCAGGGCGGCTTACAACATGTAAGCAATAGCACCTTTTAACAGAGCCAGCCTATTGCCCCCACAATCCGGGTCCTCATTTTACCCACCTCGGAAGGATGGAAGGCTGAGTCAACCTGGAGCCGGTGATGAGATTTGAACCGCTGACCTTCAGATCTACAATCAGCTTCAGTGGCCTGCAGTACACTACCTGCTGCGCCACCCCGGCTCTTTTATTAAGCTTGAATCTGTTGTGTGCTCTTGTGTTGTTGTGGTTGAAGCTGAAGTAGTCTTTGACAGGCAGGACATTGCAGCATATGATCTTGTGGATATAAGTGGGCAGATGTCCTTACTGTCTAGCGTGAATATCCACCTGAGTCGTTATAGGAACCATTGTTTGGAGAGAACTATATGTTTATTGGCAGGTCATGTGCTAATTCTTATTCATTTTCCTTTCTGTGCAGATGAGACTAATGGGGAAAAAAACCTGATTTCTTTTTTCCATTCTTCAGATTTCATACAGCAGCTCTTAGGAAAACAATAAGAACAAAGTCTTCAATTTAAAATCTTGTTCTGAATCACAGCGCACTGAAGCAGCTATGCCGCTTTTGACAAGAAGATAGATGGAGAAGGAAGACTTTCCCAAACAACTCAGCATTTTTCCGAGACAGGCAATCATCAGACAGAAAATTGAAGGAAATTTTGCATAAATACATATTTCCAGCATTTCGGTTCATATTACCCATATGTGCTCACATTACTTTGAAATAACATAAAAAGGGTTTAAGGTCAACTGTATAGCAGTTGACCTGTGCATAAACAAGAAAAGGGTATTAAAATCAGATGTTTGCCAATATCTAATGAATAATTTAATTTCTAAACCTCTCTTTTAGGCATATTAGGAGGAAGTAAATAAAATTGTATTATTGTAAAATGGAAATGTAATTTACTGAACTCCCTGATTAAAAACATATTTTCTTCTTTGATATTTGGAAAGTTTTTCTATAATATTATTTTTTTCCTTCATGTATAAGAAAAAATGGGGTTAACACCTATATTAAGTTGAAGTTCTTTCAACTTAATATCTTTTTGTAGGAGACCTCACCTACAAAAAGATATTGACAAAATTGAAGGGGTCCAAGGACGGGCTACAAGAATGGTGGAAGGTCTTAAGTATAAAACGTATCAGGAAAGACTTCATGAACTCCATCTGTATAGTCTGGAGGACAGAAGAAAAAGGGGGGATATGATCGAAACATTTAAATATGTTAAAGGGTTAAATAAGGTCCAGGAGGTCCAGTTTTTAATAGGAAAGTGAACCCAAGAACAAGGGGACACAATCTGAAGTTAGTTGGGGGAAAGATCAAAGGCAACATGAGAAAATATTATTTTACTGAAAGAGTAGTAGATCCTTGGAACAAACTTCCAGCAGACGTTGTTGGTAAATCCACAGTCACTGAATTTAAACATGCCTGGGATAAACATATATCCATTGTAAGATAAAATACAGGAAATAGTATAAGGGCAGACTAGATGGACCATGAGGTCTTTTTCTGCCATCAGTCTTCTTTGTTTCTATGTTTCTATGTTTCTGTTCTTTTCTTTTACTATGTGTGTTTGGGCAGCTGTCCTGGCCACATTATGCACTTTTACTACACCTTTAAATTATTATCTGTTCTGGAGATGAGCATGATAGCCAAGCACATGTCATGTCATGTCTTGTTTTTTCTATCACAGTAAATGAGTTTGAATGTGTTCTGTCGGGCTCTCTGGTAGAATCCTCCCAAAAATTCACAGGTACAAATTCCAGACACACACACGTTTGAAAATTCAAGACAATGTTCTTTATAATGAAAATTCACTTAAACCAAGCCCTCTTTTGGTATAGGCAAGAGCACTGGTCTCCAAACAAACTGGTAATTTGTACAAGTCCCTTATCAGTTCTGTGATACTTAGCTTGCAGCTGTGAGGCAATTCACAGTTCTTCTTCTTTCACAAAGTGAAACACACTTTGCTCTGGTTTAGTTTCCAAGCGGGGAAAAATCAGCACACAAAAGGTCGAAGTCAGCAAAGCAGTCATGAAACACAACAATCAGATAATCCTCCACAATGGCCAAACCCACAGGCTGCTATTTATAGCAGCCTCACAGCCCCACCCAACCACAGGTGGCCTCATTTTCTTTGATAATAATCTCTCAGTTGTTGTTGCCTATGCATTGCTCTCCGCATGTGTGGCTGTATCATTAACTCTTGTTCCGAATCCAAGGAGGAGAGAGATAATTGATCTCCTTCTGAGCTGTCTGCCACACTCTCCTCCTCCCTGTCACTCATGTCTTCTTGGTCAGAGGAGCCTTCATCAGCAGATTCCATGGGGAGCAAAACAGGCCTGCAGCATGTGGATGTCTCCCCCACATCCACAGTCCTTGGGGCAGGAGCTGGGCCAGAGCTAACCACAACAGAATGTGTATAATTTTAGAAGAGCTGTGCGTGCGCGTGTGTACATACACTTTATATAGTAGATAATCAGGGGTGGGCTACTGCCCGGATGGGGGGCAAACGCAGTGGGGTAGCGAAAATAGAGTTCCACCCTAGAACACCCAATTTGCACTGAAAGATGTTGAAAGAAAATGCATAAGCCACGCCCACAGTGTGGTACTAAAACTTTTGGTAGCCCATCACTGCCTGTAAAGCAATATAAAGTGGCATCTAAGTGCTATTGCTATTTCCTTAAACTGCCTGCTTAAGACAACCTGTCTAAATTAGTGAAGATTGGACTTAATCCCTGGATAGTTCAGTGGATTTCAAGCTGGCTGAAGCATAGACATCAGAGAGTTATTGTTAAGGGCGAGTATTCTGAGCAGAGACAGGTTGCAAGCGGTGTGCCACAAGGGTCTGTTCTGGGTCCTATTCTTTTTAATATGTTTGTGAGTGACATAGGGGAAAGTTTGGTAGGGAAGGTTTGCCTGTTTGCCGATGACTCTAAAGTGTGCAATGGGGTTGATATTCCTGGAGGGGTCTGTAATATGGTAAATGATTTAGCTTTACTAGATAAATGGTCAAAGCAATGGAAACTGCAGTTTAATGTTTCCAAATGTAAAATAATGCACTTGGGGAAAAGGAATCCTTAATCTGAGTATTGTATTGGCAGTTCTGTGTTAGCAAAAACTTCAGAAGAGAAGGATTTAGGGGTAGTGATTTCTGACAGTCTCAAAATGGGTGAGCAGTGTGGTCGGGCAGTAGGAAAAGCAAGTAGGATGCTTGGCTGCATAGCTAGAGGTATAACAAGCAGGAAGAGGGAGATTGTGATCCCCTTATATAGAGCGCTGGTGAGACCACATTTGGAATACTGTGTTCAGTTCTGGAGACCTCACGTACAAAAAGATATTGACAAAATTGAACGGGTCCAAAGACGGGCTACAAGAATGGTGGAAGGTCTTAAGCATAAAACGTATCAGGAAAGACTTAATGAACTCAATCTGTATAGTCTGGAGGACAGAAGGAAAAGGGGGGACATGATCGAAACATTTAAATATGTTAAAGGGTTAAATAAGGTCCAGGAGGGAAGTGTTTTTAATAGGAAAGTGAACACAAGAACAAGGGGACACATGCTTGGTTGGCATGCTTTTGTGTGGTACGATAAAGATAAAAACCATTCTTACTTTAAAAGACACATGCTGAGAAAATATTTATTTGATGTCTGGAAAGACATAAAGAAAAACCACTTTTTAACAATTCCAGATTGGGTTACCCCCTTGGACGCAATAATACATCCAAATTCCATTAATGACTCAAGAAATATAAGATATAAAGACTTGTTAGACAATCAAATGAAATTAAAATCTAGAATTAAACTACAAGATGAAGGGATACAAATTGATTGGTGGCATTACGCACAGATTAGATCCAGATACCAGAAAGATAGTACACTCTATATATTTAACAAAAGTAAAAACCTGTTAAGTGAGTTAATCACTAAAAACCACAACAGAGTAATTGGAAAAATATATAAATATTTGATTACCCACAAGAATATTGAATTAACATTAAAAGATAGTATGATACATTGGTGTAGAAACATAGGTAAAGAAATTGATTTAGATACATGGGAGAAAGTTTGGATGTGCAATTGGAGAATGACTAAATCAGTTTCTTTGAAAGAGAACCAAATTAAAATGTTTTATAGATGGCATCTCCCACCAAGTAGATTAGCAAAAATGTTCCCAAAGACATCACCTTTGTGCTGGAAATGTAAGAAAGAAATAGGATCCTATTATCATCAATGGTGGACATGTAATAAAGCTAAAATGTATTGGAAAATGATAGAAAAAATGACAAAAGAAATTACAAAGCAGAAAATAGATTTCACCCCGGAGTTTTGTTTGCTAGGAATTACTAACCAAAATTATAAAAAAGAAATTTTGTACTTGATTATACATATTTTTACAGCGGCAAGGATTATATACGCGCAAAATTGGAAAGGGGAAGATATCCCCAAAGAAGAGGGAGTTATTGCAAAAATATTAGACTGCGCGGAAATGGACATGATGACAAGACGCTTGAATGAACAGGAAGAAACCAAATTTTACGCAACATGGAACAATGTTTATGAATGGATAGATAAGAATAAAAAAATAAAGAAAGAAGAGTAGTAACAAGTATAGATATTTTAGATGATCTTTTCTTATTAAGATTTATCTTAGATTTAGTTTACATAGATAGAATAGAAATTTGTTTTTTCTAAAGATTTTTTTGACTTGAAATTAATTAGAAACTTTTATATGACAGTTAATTTTTTTACCAGATATTTTTTGTATTAGTAGCATTGAATTAGATATTCAATTGTGTATTCCTTTTTCTGTATCTGCAATTATACTTTTGAGAAGAGCAGGGATGATACATCCCTACAATGTATGTTAAATGTTTGTAAGTTTGTTTGTCATTTTAAAGAAAATTAATAAAAAGATTTGAAAAAAAAAAAAAAAAAGAACAAGGGGACACAATCTGAAGTTAGTTGGGGGAAAGATCAAAAGCAACGTGAGAAAATATTATTTCACTGAAAAAGTAGTAGATCCTTGGAACAAACTTCCAGCAGACGTGGTTGGTAAATCCACAGTCACCGAATTTAAACATGCCTGGGATAAACATATATCCATAGTAAGATAAAATACAGAAAATAGTATAAGGGCAGACTAGATGGACCATGAGGTCTTTTTCTGCCATCAGTCTTCTATGTTTCTATGTTTCTAAATCTTTTAAAAATGCAGGAATTCAGAAAAAATAAATGTTTCCTATTTTCAGACACATGTCCAGGCTATTTTCAGAGATGTCGGCGAACAACTTGTTTCCGGCCGTTTAAATATGAAGACCAAGTTGAACGATTAGATAAATCTGATAATGATTTCTACTGGCACAACTCTGAAGCGAAATGAAGACATACTAGGATTTACATTTGGTAATTTTCAATTAGGAAGTCGATGGAATTTCACTCTACTGAAACCCATTTGGTATGTGGCTGATTTATTTTTAATTGAGAGATCAGGCAAGCTTGGCTTATTTAAGCACGATCACATTAGATATGTTTCATTTTCCCCCTTTTAAATAGCCTTATTTTTCCTTACCGGCAATACACTAATTTCAGCTGATAACTCTGATTGATAGGGTAATAGTTCAAATGCCAGTAGGATCAAAGTTTCTCTTTTTCTTCCAATTGCACGTTCAATGATTTTTTATTCACTGCTTAGTTTTGGGGGGAAAAATAACAGACTGTAATAGCTCATGTTCGGTTCTAAATATATTGTATATTTACTTGTAATGTGATTACTTGACTTATAACCACAATTGAGCCCAAAATGTCTGTTACTAAGTGAAATATTTTAAAGTGATTTTTTCCCCTTTTTTACAACCTTTCTTGCCGCAGTTGTTAAGTGAATTACTGTGGTTATTATGTTGGTAACATAGTTGTTAAGTGAATATGGCTTCGTAATTTACTTTAGATTGGGGACTTTAGAATTGGCTGCTAAGAAGATCACAAAAGGGGATCAGTTGACCCTGGGACACTATCATAAATATGAGTCACTTGCCAAGTTTCTGAATTTTGATCACTTGATCACGGAGAGGCTGGAATACAATAGAATAGAGTAGATTAGAATAGAATAGAAATGAATAGAATAGAATAGAATAATAATAATTTAATAATTTATTAGATTTGTATGCTGCCCCTCTTCGCATACTAGAATAGAATAGAGTAGAGTAGACTTATATAGGATACAGCCAATCAGGTTGTAGCACAATTAGCAATCCCATGATTACATGCTGATTATGACTTACAACAGCCTCTCCCGTGGTTACAAACCATTTACTTGCTTTGTGATATTCCCTTCAGAAATGAACTTATTTCTGACTGAGATTACCCTTAAAAATTAAGGAGACTAGGAGAAGCATTACTTTTGCAGACTCTTCATTTATTTATTTGTCAAACAATTATAGGGTGATAATTTGTGCATATAAAACATTAGATAAGTAATGATAAAAAGTAGACAATAGGACAGGGATGGTAGGCACAATGGTGCACTTATGCATGCCCCATACAGACCTCTTAGAAAGGGGGAGAGGTCAATTGTAGATAGTCTAAGGTTAAAGGTTTTGGGGTTAGGAGTAGAAACCACAGAATCAGGTAGTGCATTCCAGGCGTTGATGACTCTGTTGCTGAAGTCGTATTTTTTGCAGTCAAGTTTGGAGCGGTTGACATTGAGTTTAAATTGATTTTGTGCTCGTCTGTTGTTGCGGTTGAAGGTGAAGTAGTCGTTAACAGGTAGGACATTTTGGTATATGATTTTATGAAATATAATTAAGTCGGAACAGAGACGATGGAGTTGTAAGTTGTCTAAACCAAGAATTTCAAGTCTGCTGGAGTAAGGTATTTTGTTGTGAGAAGAGGAGTGAAGGACTCTTCTTGTGAAATATTTCTGGACTCTCTCAATTGTGTTGAAGTCAGATATGCAAAGAAACATAGAAACATAGAAGTCTGACGGCAGAAAAAGACCTTATGGTCCATCTAGTCTGCCCTTATACTATTTTCTGTATTTTATCTTAGGGTGGATATATGTTTATCCAAGGCATGTTTAAATTCAGTTACTGTGGATTTATCTACCACATCTGCTGGAAGTTTGTTCCAAGGATCTACTACTCTTTCAGTAAAATAATATTTTCTCACGTTGCTTTTGATCTTTCCCCCAACTAACGTCAGATTGTGTCCCCTTGTTCTTGTGTTCACTTTCCTATTAAAAATACTTCCCTCCTGGACCTTATTTAACCCTTTAACATATTTAAATGTTTCGATCATGTCCCCCCTTTTCCTTCTGTCCTCCAGACTATACAGATTGAGTTCATGAAGTCTTTCCTGATACGTTTTATGCTTAAGACCTTCCACCATTTTTGTAGCCCGTCTTGGGACCCGTTCAATTTTGTCAATATCTTTTTGTAGGTGAGGTCTCCAGAACTGAACACAGTATTCCAAATGGGGTCTCACCAGCGCTCTATATAAGGGGATCATAATCTCCCTCTTCCTGCTTGTTATGTGGGTTCCATACTCTTGAGAGTCACTGAGGATGGTTATCAAAATAACTCCCTTGGGACTCCCTTCTTCTGTCCGACCTCTTGCTTTTCCCTCCTCCCTCTCTTTTCCTCCCCCCCCCCTCACCACCAAGCTGCCTTTCACAATCTGCTTGCTCGGTGTGTTCATTTAAGCAGAGCAAACATTTAATGAACTAGGCATATGCCTTCACACTGAAAGCAGAAATAGCAGTTGGAAGTTCAGGAAAACTCGAGGCAGTACAAGGCAGCTGTATTTCCAGGCCAGTGCAGCTCAAATATACATCGATAGAGACTTTCCCTATCATCCCCAAGAACTGCACTCCGAGACGTGACGGGAAGAGTTAGTTAAACATTTGAGAAGTGCACGGCCAAGCCAATGAATTGATCATGGCTGTTAGCTTGTAATTTCGTAGTGCTCATTTAACCCCCTTTCGGCAAGTCTAGTATAACTAGGGTAAATGGGGTATCTGAATAATCAGGCTTTTCCCAGTCATACACTTTTTGATCAATTCTGTGCCAATGAAGAGAATGGTTCAGTTTAGAACAGAACTGGGGGCGGGGGAATTGAACACATTGAAAGCATTGAAGGGGAAAGCGATAAAGCTTCTGAACATAGTCGGGGAATAGCAAAGGAGTGCATAAGAATGCTAATGTTGTGCAACATCATTGCCTCTTTTGTATAGCTTTATGAAGTTCCACAATTTTAGAAAGGGGGGAAAACCCCCCCACAAAGGCATTCATTCATTCATTCATTCATTCATTCATTCAGAGTCTTCGGAGAGGGGCAGCATACAAATCTAATAAATTATTATTATTCATTTATTCATTTATTTATTTATTTTCTTTCTTTCTTTCTTTCTTTCTTACTTACTTACTTACTAACTTACTTTCTTTCTTTCTTTCTTTCTTTCTTTCTTACTTACTTACTTTCTTACTTACTTTCTTTCTTTCTTTCTTTCTTTCTTACTTTCTTTCTTTCTTTCTTTCTTACTTTCTTACTTACTTTCTTTCTTTTTTACTTTCTTTCTTACTTTCTTTCTTTCTTTCTTTCTTACTTACTTTCTTTCTTTCTTACTTTCTTTCTTTCTTTCTTTCTTACTTACTTACTTTCTTTCTTTCTTTCTTACTTACTTACTTACTTACTTACTTACTTTCTTACTTACTTACTTTCTTTCTTTCTTTCTTTCTTACTTACTTTCTTACTTACTTACTTTCTTTCTTTCTTACTTTCTTTCTTTCTTTCTTTCTTTCTTTCTTACTTACTTTCTTACTTACTTACTTACTTTCTTTCTTTCTTTCTTACCTACTTTCTTTCTTTCTTTCTTTCTTACTTTCTTACTTACTTACTTTCTTTCTTTCTTTCTTTCTTACTTACTTTCTTTCTTAGTTACTTACTTTCTTTCTTTCTTACTTACTTTCTTTCTTTCTTACTTTCTTTCTTTCTTTCTTTCTTTCTTTCTTACTTACTTTCTTTCTTTCTTTCTTACTTACTTACTTACTTTCTTACTTTCTTACTTTCTTTCTTACTTACTTTCTTACTTACTTTCTTTCTTTCTTTCTTTCTTACTTACTTTCTTACTTACTTACTTTCTTTCTTTCTTTCTTTCTTACTTACTTACTTTCTTACTTACTTACTTACTTTCTTACTTTCTTTCTTTCTTACTTACTTTCTTACTTACTTTCTTTCTTTCTTTCTTTCTTACTTACTTACTTACTTACTTTCTTTCTTTCTTTCTTTCTTTCTTTCTTTCTTTCTTACTTACTAACTTACTTTCTTTCTTTCTTTCTTTCTTTCTTACTTACTTACTTTCTTACTTACTTTCTTACTTACTTACTTACTGTCTTACTTTACTTTCTTTCTTTCTTTCTTTCTTTCTTTCTTTCTTTCTTTCTTTCTTTCTTTCTTTCTTTCTTTCTTTCTTTCTTTCTTTCTTTCTTTCTTTCTTTCTTTCTTTGTTTCCTTCTAAAAATCTAAAAATACCCAATTTAAAGAACCACTCATACATACAAGCATACCATGTGTAAATTCTATAAGCCTAGGGGGAAGTGAAATTTCAATTCCCCCATGCCTGACGACAGAGGTGGGTTTTAAGGAGTTTGCGAAAGGCAAGGAGGGTGGGGGCAACTCTGATATCTGGGGGGAGCTGGTTCCAGAGGGTCGGGGCCACCACAGAGAAGGCTCTTCCCCTGGGTCCCACCAAACGACATTGCTTAGTCGATGGGACCCGGAGAAGGCCAACTCTGTGGGACCTAACCGGTCGCTGGGATTTGTGCGGCAGAAGGTGGTCCCGGAGATATATATAATACTTCATGTCTATTCTCTTCAATATGTATTATGTATTGGACAAAATAAATAAATAAAATAAATATTAACTGAGGAAGGGAGGGAGGGAGGGAGGGAGGGGGGGATGGAAAGAGGATTTAGTTGAGCATCATTTTTAATTATTGCCTGTTACCCAAAATAATTTAACCATATTTGCTATTTACCAAGTCGCCAAGGTGTGATTATTCAGTGCAGTGTTAAATCATGCTGTCCTGCCTATCAAATTCATTTTATCAGCAGAGCAGGACTGGAAACAAAAGTGTTAACACTGCCTTAACTCAGGGCTTCATGCCTGTCACACGATTGTTGTTTGTTGGATGTTAGAAGTCCTCCCTGTTCCTATCCCTTGCAACCGATCAGTTCAAAGAAACAATTTAAATTTGAATCATTGAAGTCATAATTCTATAATCTCCTGATATCCAATTTAAGATAACATTCTGCAGTATGTGCAGAATGGATACCAGGGGTCAGCCGTGGCAGGAGCTGTGATTGAAACCAATAAAAAGAGGATGAAAGATTTATTCACAGATAAGTCACTTGCCTTCAGAATAAAATTATTCAGCCCTTTATCTATTGAAGTAGGAATGGATTTCATAGATGAGAGATTAAGATGTGATTTGTCACACTGCTAGCAGCTTCGGCGCAAGCTTGTTCCATTCCAGTAGCACAACATCTCTTTTCAGAGCTAAATCTTTCTGAGGAATTTACAGTTGTTCAAGAGAACGTAATTAAAAACATAGACTGTATAAGTCACTATCACTTGTCATTTCTTAACATTCCCTTAATTATCTATCATGTAAATTGTGTTTCAGAATTTGGTAGCAATGAAGTAATTATAAATACTCGACATGTACTGGCAGATCTTGCCATAATTATGTAGAATTCACAAGGAACCTTTTTCTCCAATTAATGCTACATTTTAGGTCTGGCTAAGCTTATCTAAAGAGGTCCCAAACTTTATTTCCATTGCAAACCTATTGTACTCTATTTCCACCATTTCATTCCAATCTGTCACAGAGAATGTATCCCAACAATTAAGCAAGTATACCAGTAGAATATGATGAAATGTACCGTGTTTCCCTGAAAATAAGACACTGTCTTATATTAATTTTTGCTCCAAAAGTTGTGCTACGTCTTATTTTCGGGGGGTGCCTTATATTTCTCAAATAAGACAAATTCACAGGCAGAAAAGCTGACACCCCCAAAGAAAGTGTACCGTACGGTACACTGATTACAGTACGGTACCTGTCAGTATGGCACCCACACACACAAACAACGGCACTTATATGGTACAACAGTATACTCCCGCTATTGCAGCTTCCGGCCACCAGAGGAGCTACAGCCTACGCACTGTAGTGGAGACTGTAATGGCGGTGAGACAGCAGCAGACTGTGTCTGCTGTACTGGATGGTACAAAGTGATGGAAGGGGACAGCAGGGGACGCCACATTATTACGGTACCGCTATGAACAGCTTTGAATGCTACCGTATGTTTTTCCACCATACCATATGTAAACTTGACTACATCTTTTTTTCAAGGGGTGCCTTATATTAGCAAATTCTGCAAAATCTCTGACATGCCTTACTTTCAGGATACGTCTTATTTTAGGGGAAACAGGGTACTAATCTAGACTCCCAGGAGTGAGAGGTACATTCCAGTAAAATAAGAGGCAACTCAGTCCAGATATTTCCACATACTTCTACTATCTACTGTCTACATTTACCATATTCTCAGTTCAGAGTATATGGTAGATATAGATGTCAGGGTTCCACATAACCCAGAGATAGGCAAAGATGGCTCTTCTATGACTTGTGGACTTCAACTCCCAGAATTCCTGAACCAATCATGCTAGCTCAGAAATTCTGGGAGTCCACATGTCATAGAAGAGCCAACTTTGCCTACCCCTGGGCTAGCCCATTTATTATATGAATTATATTTTATGAACCTGCAGATCAGAGGTGGCTTCCTCCCAGTTCACATTGTTTCTACAGAACCAGTAGCAAAGTGCTGGTGATGTCATGGTGACATTCATGGAACTGGTTCTTTTGCTGCCGGTCCATGGACACAGCTATCTTTTTTTAAAAAATCCTTTTGCTCATGTGCAGAAGATGAGCTTATTTTCAGCTTTTTTTGGTGTGTATGTGTGTGATTTTTTTTAGGATGCAGCTTGGGAGGAAGCGAACCGGTAGAGAGGTAAGTTAGAATCCACTCGAAAAAGAATATCCTACGAAAATAGACTAACAATCCTGGGCCTAGAAAGCCTAGAACTATGGCGCCTAAAACAAGATTTGAGTATTGCCCACAAGATCATATGCTGCAACGTCCTACCGGTCAATGACTACTTCAGCTTCAACCGCAACAACACAAGAGCACCCAACAGATTCAAACTTAATACGAACCGCTCCAAACTTGACTGTAAAAAATATGATTTCAACAATCGAGTTATCGAAGCATGGAACTCATTGCCGGACTCAATTGTGTCAACCCCTAACCCCCAACATTTCTCCCTTAGACTCTCCACGATTGACCTCTCCAGGTTCCTACGAGGCCAGTAAGGGGCGTACATAAGTGCACTGGTGTGCCTTTCATCCCTTGTCCAATTGTCTTTCCTTTCTCTCACTTATCATATATATTTTCTTTCTTTCATATATCCTCTCCTCTAAGTTCACTTTACCCTTATATATATTACTACATGTCCATTTTTCTTCCTATGTATTTGTGTATTGGACAACTGAATAAATAAAATAAAAATAAATAAAATAAAATAATCCATCCCTGCTTGTGATCATTGTTAAACTTTTCTTCCCTTCTTATAAAAATTATATTTATCTTGTAGCTTGTTGCTCTGGGGATTTTTTTTTTATTAGACCATCTGCTAAAGAATATTGGTATTTCACTTTCAAAACTACTTTTGTCACACTTGCAAATACTCGAGTGCAGAGATCCACAGTCACAAAATGTATGTCACCTGTACGCTCCAATTTTTTGTGGGGGGGTGGGGAGGGTTTTTTTTGGCAACTTTCCAAATCTACTATAGCAATGTGGAAGCAAACAGACAAGAATTAGTAGTGTGGCTTTCCAGTACCCATTAAATAAAATAAATATTTTAATTCCAGAAAGCTGCAGGAAGTTGCTAACTGACTTAAAGTCATGTGTACATACACACAAAAATACACACACACAGAGGGGGGGGGGGATAATACTATAAGCTTTAAATAAAAAGGTAGCTTTAAATAACTTCCAAATCATAAAAAGGACTAGAAAAAGATACTCCCATTCATTTAAATGATGAGAATCTGCCCAATTGTGACCTCACAGCCTAAAAACACACACTGCCCTCCACCCTTCCCAAATGCTGTCCAACTCAATAATATACAACAGTGTTTCCCAACCTTGGCAACTTGAAAGTATTTGGACTTCAACTCCCAGAATTCCCCAGCCAGTGAATGCTGGCTGGGGAATTCTGGGAGTTGAAGTCCAAATATCTTCAAGTTGCCAAGGTTGGGAAACACTGATATACAATATACAATCAGACTGAAAAATTGGATATTTGGAATGAACTTGTATGAAAATTGTGATAATGTCTTAGAAGAACTTGAACGATTAAAGATAAATAAGGCAATGGGTCCAGATGGCATCCACCCAGAGTTCTTAAAGAACTCAGATCTGTCATTACTACCCCCCTGACTGATTTGTTTAACCAATCCCTGTTAACAGGAGATGTTCCTGAGGATTGGAGAAGGGCCAGTGTTGTGCCTATCCACAAGAAGGGCAGTAGAGAAGAAGCTGGTAACTACAGGCCAGTTAGCTTGACATCAGTTATAGTTAAAATGATGGAGACTCTACTCAAAAAGAGGATAAATCAGCACCTAAAAAACAACAACTTATTGGACCCAAATCAGCATGGCTTTACTGAAGGCAAATCATGTCAGACTAATCTCATTGATTTCTTTGACTATGTCACAAAGGTGTTGGATGAAGGTGGTGCGGTGGATATTGCCTATCTGGACTTCAGCAAAGCCTTTGATAAGGTTCCACATAAAGAGCTGATAGATAAATTATTGAA
This sequence comes from Erythrolamprus reginae, assembly GCF_031021105.1. NCBI lineage: Eukaryota > Metazoa > Chordata > Lepidosauria > Squamata > Dipsadidae > Erythrolamprus > Erythrolamprus reginae. The sequence goes on along the minus strand of NC_091956.1, from coordinate 81,418,071 downwards.
GATTGAACTTAATCCCTGGATAGTTCCGTGGATTTCAAGCTGGCTGAAGCGTAGACATCAGAGAGTTATTGTTAACGGCGAGTATTCTGAGCAGAGTCAGGTTACAAGCGGTGTGCCACAAGGGTCTGTTCTGGGTCCTATTCTTTTTAATATGTTTGTGAGTGACATAGGGGATGGTTTGGTAGGGAAGGTTTGCCTATTTGCCGATGACTCTAAAGTGTGCAATAGGGTTGATATTCCTGGAGGCGTCTGTAATATGGTAAATGATTTAGCTTTACTAGATAAATGGTCAAAGCAATGGAAACTGCAGTTTAATGTTTCCAAATGTAAAATAATGCACTTGGGGAAAAGGAATCCTCAGTCTGAGTATTGCATTGGCAGTTCTGTGTTAGCAAAAACTTCAGAAGAGAAGGATTTAGGGGTAGTGATTTCTGGCAGTCTCAAAATGGGTAAGCAGTGTGGTCGGGTGGTAGGAAAAGCAAGTAGGATGCTTGGCTGTATGCAAAGTGCAGTGTTACCCCTTTACAGAAGCAAAAAGCAGGTTAGTTATACCCTAATATGCTCCTCCCCGTCCTACGCCAACTAGCCTGATGTGTTGGGTCACAAACTAAGTTCACGCCCAGCATTTAAAGTAGATGGTAAGAGGTGGGGAGATTTTTTTTGAGTGCTGAATGATAAGAACGGTCTAAGCCTGTGTTCTCTCAACATTTTATCTTCCATTATACATCAAAGTACAACTAGAGTTGCCATCAAACACATCTGTAGGGCATTGGGGTTGGGGTAGGTTGTTCTAGGAATCAGGAGCCATAATGAGAAATGTCAAAACCCATTTCTTATTCTGCCAAATAAAAGGGCATGTGATGATACACGCTATTTGCCGGACCTGTGGAAATGGAGGAAGGTCTTTATTCAATTCCATGCAGATGGCTTTTGAGGCTTTTATCAAGCCTTTTAATCTTTCCTGCTAAACTTTAATGTGAGCATATAACAGGCTTAATATGAAGGGATTTTTGACCTTTTCAAGAATTAAATGGTAACCACCAAATGCTTTATCATTGTTAACTAGGGCAGCTAATGGAGGTCTTATTTCAAATTCTGGGACTCTGAACAAGCACTTCCCCAGTCTATCCTTTTCTCTTACAGCTGCTTTTTATTAACTCAATTGGTGTTTATTTAGATAAAACAAAGCACACTCCATGCCAAGGTTCTTTAATGAAAAGCACAAAAAGGGAAGTACATTAAGAAAATACTCCTTTAAAAATATGCCCTGCAAATAATCAAATTGCATTACGCCAGGCCTAATGGATCTCTCTGACCTTCACTACTGAATATGTGTAGGTTATTCCCTAATGATGAACCTGAGAATGTGGATTAAATGGGTTTTGCAGGCAGTTGTTTTATTTTTTTTAAAAAAATCTAATAAATAAATAATAAATAAATAAAGACTTAAGCATCAATATTTGTATTTGGACCAATATTTCTATTTTTAACTTAGTGTCATCTGGATGACCTGGTAATCTATTTCCCAGGAATAAGCCATGCTATCTATCACATTTCTATAGGCTGAAATAAGCAGATGTGATTGGGTTCAGCATACGTAGAACCAAGCATATTTATGTATGTATGTATGTATGTATGTATGTATGTATGTATGTATGTATGTATGTATTTTGTTTGTTTGTTTGTTTGTTTGTTTATTTATTTATTTATTTATTTATTTAGTTAGTTAGTTAGTTAGTTAGTTAGTTAGTTAGTCCAATACACAATGAGGGTTTTAGTCGGTATATATCAATATACACATAGTAAAATACATGATGAAGGTTATAGAGGAGATACTCATAGTAAAATATATCTAAGAAAGAATAGAAAAGAAGATATAGGAATAGAATATATCAATGAAAGAATAGAAGAAGAGATATAGGAATAGAGGAAAGGTATAGGAGATATAGGAGAGCAATAGGACAGGGGACGGAAGGCACTCTAGTGCACTTGTACTCGCCCCTTACTGACCTCTTAGGAATCTGGAGAGGTCAACCGTAGATAATCTAAGGGTAAAGTGTTGGGGGTTTTGGGATGACACTATGGAGTCCGATAATGAGTCCCACGCTTTGACAACTCGGTTACTGAAGTCATATTTTTTACAGTCAAGTTTGGAGCGGTTAATATTAAGTTTAAATCTGTTGTGTGCTCTTGTGTTGTTGTGTCATGTTGTGTCAATAACCCATACTATACCCTTAGGAAGAATTGTAATGCATGAGAAAGATGCCAACTTTGTCAATTTAAAACAAAAGAAAATTATATTTTTTTGTTCACGCCTCAAAAAGTGTCGTAGGGCCATATAAGTAATGTGAATTGAATTATTAAGGCACGTTGAATTAGGGAACGCTATTATTCTTGATTGACATTATCAGGCAGGGAATTCATGCCTTCAAATTTTGTCTTCCAATTTTTTTTTAAACTGTCACTTTCATTTTCAATTACAGAAAATCTCCCGATGTTCTCAATACTTGAGCCTTTATGTTTCTAGAATGTCTCCAGACTCTCTACATTGGATAACTTAATTGGGTTTTCCTATTAGCACTCTTGTTACCATCAATTATAGAAGTGAGAAGTGATCATTGTCTCTTAACCTCCTACAAATGAGTAAAATCAGACAAATGTAAAAGAAAAATTATTCAGGAAATTATACATATCTATTCTGGGAGGATGAAGAAGCACTCTAACAATATGTACTGTTTGAATTATAAATTAGTAATTAAGATCAAATTTTATTGTCAATCTGAGATGCATAGGTGCCAGTGTTCCCTCTAATTTTTTTGTGGGGTGGGCGGAAAAGTATAGTATCTGAGCGGCAGTCCCTTCGGGACTGGGCGGCACAGAAATAATAAATAAATAAATAAATAAATAAATAAACAAACGAACGAACGAACGAACGAACGAACGAACGAACAAACAAACAAACAAACAAACAAACAAACAAACAAACAAACAAACAAATAAAAAACCCACTCTGTTTTGCCTCAGAGAATTTCAAAATAAAATACTGTACTGTGTGTCTATAACAGTGAGCTCATAATAGGGCAACTCTATCAATATCAAAATGCCACTTAAATAGTTGAGCTAGTTTCAAACTAGATTTTGATTTTCTTTCTCTCTTCCTTACTCCCATTCTTTTTCTTTTTCTTTTCCTTCCTCTCTTTTTTCTATCTGTTTCTCTCTCTTCCTCTCTTCCTCTCTCTCTCCTTCCCTCTCACTCTTCCCCTCTCGGCTTCTGGGCAGCTTTGGAAAACTCTGAGTTGATGATGATTTTTAAGTGAGCGATTGCTCACTGCTCAGCTTAGAGGGAACTATGGTTTGTGTAAATAACGACATATTTATAAGCATTTGGAACGAAAATTTAGCACAAATGTTTCAATACTTTTTTAAACAAAAAAAATTGTAGACCAATATAGGGACAGGGGTTTCCCCCCCTATCATATTTGACTAATGGTTTGCTGCTATAAACTATTATGGGTTGTACCCAGTTCTATATCAATGCAAAAGTATCCCCTTGTTCTATTGGCTATTTTAGTGTTAACATGTATTGGGTTGTTAAGTTCTGAATTACTTTTTTTGGATTGGTTTATTGATTATGGTGTTTTGTTGCTACCGTGCTTTCCCAAAAATAAGACAGGGTCTTATATTAATTTTTGCTCCAAAAGATGCATTAGGGCTTATTTTCTAGTTAGATCTTATTTTCAGGAAAATACAGTACTAAATGCGTCCAGATCTTAACTGGGACTTATTTTTGGAGTAGGGCTTATATTACAAACTTCCTGAAAAATTATACTAGGGCTTATTTTCTGGTTAGGTCTTATTTTTAGGAAAATACAGTACTAAATGTGTCTGTCTGGTTGACGATCTTAACTGGGGTTTATTTTGGGGGGTAAGGCTCATATTACAAACATCCTCAAAAATTGTACTAGGGCTTATTTTCTGGTTAGGTCTTATTTTCAGGAAATTATGGTAGGTTTGGGGGGAGTTATATTACGTCTTGTTATAGCCATTTAATTTATACATTTATTCAATTATTTCCTTAGAAAAGTAAAGATAGCAAATTGGCCATCAGTACAGGAAAAATTGAAAATACTCAATACATATTTTAAAAATGTTAGGTTTCCCCTCCCTGCCATTAGCAATTCTTCCTTTTGTTTTTCCATTACATATCTTTAAAAAAAACTTGTTTAAACTGTTAGGAACAGCAGTAGATGTAATAACTATTCTGTTTTTCCTCTACTGATTCAAGGATTTTTGCTTTCAGGCTAATTTTATGTGGGCTTTTAGGAAAGGTAAAGGACTAGCAGCATAGAGAACATTCTATGCAATTTCACTGTTGGACAGCTGCTCGCTTTCACATGAGCCATCTAATTTGTATTGCACTGAACCCGAATTCACAGCCGGTGGCAATAGAGAAAGGCCAATGCTGTGTGTAAACATCATCATTTTATTTGCCTGCTGAGGGATACACTGACTAATATACATATACAATCTACCTGCCAACCTGAATTTCTAAGAAAATCAAGAAGTTAGCCTTAAAAGTAACTCTGCTTTAGAATTTAGAAAGTAGGATGCAATTACAGTATGTTCGAAGCACATAATTACCATGGGACTTTGCATGGGACAAACACGAATTTCATCTTTCTTTCTTTCTTTCTTTCTTTCTTTCTTTCTTTCCTTCCTTCCTTCTTTCTTTCTTTCTTTTTTTCTTTTTCTTTCTTTCTTTCTTTCCTTCCTTCTTTCCTTCTTTCCTTCCTTCCTTCCGTCCTTCCTTCTTTCTTTCTTTCTTTCTCTCCCCATTGCATCTTGATAAATGAATTTGGTCCAAGCAAACAGTCATAAATAACAATAGAGTTAGGCCAGTGGTCAACTTCTGGGGTTCCCCCCTCCCAGTGATGACTTTTATAGTTTCTTGAACTTGAACCATACTGGTGGCAGATCCAAGCTACCTTAAAGGCCCTAAGTCATCAAAGCTCAGCAGTTTATCATGCCATCTCAGAAATGAGAGCTCTGGATCAGGACTTGACTAATGTTCCAGAATGGCCCTCTAGATCAGAAATGTTATTGAAGAAAAAAATGAAAAGTCCAATCCAAAAGATGTTGAGACTCTATAAAAAGTGCAGAGAAGAGCGATGAAGATGACTAGGAGATTGAAGGCCAAAACATATAAAGAATAGAAAAATGGTTAAGAGAAATAACCCAGCAAGAAATCAAGAAAACACCAGAATTTTTCTTACTAGGTATATCAAATAAGAAATATAAAATATATATATATTATTTAATAGTTCATATAGCAGCTAGGATAGCCTTTGCTCAAAAATGGAAGGACTTTGAGATTACATGCTTTAAGGTATTCTTTATTCTCCTATCTCTGTGTTGGACTATAAAATTATATATTTATTAAGTTATTAATTTATTTATTAATTAAACTTCAAAGCCAACCTAACTTTTGTGGGACTCTGCACAGCATACAACATATGATAAACAATATAAAAACCATCTAAAATCCATATAAAACCAATTATTAAAATAACATTTAATAATAACTTTTTATAGTCCTCGATCAAACCCACTTATAAATATTATGAATGACACAAACTGTGATATATTGCTCAACTTTCCCCTTTAGTTTAATTGTACACCAGCAACGTACAATTGTTGAATATCATTGCTTCAACAAGCTTTGTATTTATCTAATGCTAATATAATCCAGTCCAGGTTTTGTCATCTTCTCTACTAGAATCTTACTGGAGATGTGAATTCTATCCCGAAATCAAGATACATTACATCCATCACATTTTCATGGTTAACTAAACTGGTCACTCTATTAAAACCTGAGATAAGATTGGATTGGCATTATCATTCTTGATAAACCTACGCTGAATCCTGCCAGGTAACTGTGTTATTTTGTTAAATTCTCATTGGCTTAAATTATGTGACTGATTATAGATATTTGGCCTTTCTTCTCCTCCTTTTTAAAAGATAGAATTAACACTTCCTTCTTCATCATCAGTTGCTTAGGTTCTTTTCTAGGTTTGCAACACTATGACCAGAAGGGGTAAAGGCACTTTTCACTCCTTTGTCTCCGGGGCTGTTCTATGTCTTTCTTTCTTTCTTTCTTTCTTTCTTTCTTTCTTTCTTTCTTTCTTTCTTTCGTTCGTTAGTCCAATACACAATGAGGGTTTTAGTGGGTATATATCTATATGCACATAGTAAAATACATAATGAAGGTTATAGAGGAGATACTCATAGTAAAATATATCTAAGAAAGAATAGAAAAGAAGACATAGTAATAGAACATATCAATGAAAGAATAGAAAAAGAGATATAGGAATAGAAGAAAGGTATAGGAGATATAGGAGAGCAATAGGACAGGGGACAGAAGGCACTCTAGTGCACTTGTACTCGCCCCTTACTGACCTCTTAGGAATCTGGATAGGTCAACCGTAGATAATCTAAGGGTAAAGTGTTGGGGGTTTGGGGATGACACTATGGAGTCCGGGAATGAGTTCCACGCTTCGACAACTCGGTTACTGAAGTCATATTTTTTACAGTCAAGTTTGGAGCGGTTAATATTAAGTTTATAGCCTTCTTGGCTATATTGTTGCAGTGGGCTTTGGCACTTAAATCTTTTGTTATTAGTATACCAAGGTCTTTAACCAAGTGGGGATTATCTGTGATAATTTGATCATTCAGTTCGAATTTGGAGTTCAGATTCTTCTTCCCAATGTGTAGGACAGAGTATTTGCTAGTTGAGATTTGGAGTTGCCATGTGTTAGACCACTCAGAAACAGCGTCAAGGTCTTTTTGGAGAGTAGTTGTGTTATTGATGGTGTTGAAGAGTTTTACATCGTCGGCGAAGAGGACACAGTTGCTTGTGATGTTATCGCAAAGGTCATTGATGTAGAGAATGAAGAGCGTTGGTCCCAACACACTACCTTGGGGAACACCGCTTTTAACTGGGACGGGGGTGGATATGGTGCTTCCTATTTTGACCACTTGTTGAGCAGGAATCCTAAAGCACCCCAGCCAAATGGCAGTCCAATCTCCTCTTGAAAGTGTCCAGAGTTGGGGAGTTCACAACCTCCGCAGGCAGGTTGTTCCACTGGTTGATCGCTCTGACCTTCAGGAAGTTCTTCCTTACTTCTAGGTTGAATCTCTCCTTGGTCAGCTTCCAGCCGTTGTTCCTCATCCGGCCCTCTGGTGCTCTGGAGAATAGATATACTATATATATTTTACTCCTATTCCATGTTTCTTCAAAGATCACAGAAAGAATCCTGAAATGACACTTACAGACTCTTTCAAAATTCTCAACTGTCCTTGAACTTTAAATTCATTTATGATTGCCAAGTGCTCCCTAAACATGTCTTTTTGTCTTGGCTTTTCATTTCTTACTTCTATTGATTGTTCTTAGATCTTGTCTGGGTCTTCATGTTCATATTCCTGGATCTCAATATATGTGTACTTCTCCCTCATCACTATTATCATTCCTCCATTGCTTCTTTTTCTTTGTGAATAAGTTATCATCTTTAGCCTTTGCATGATATTCATGAGTTTATTCCCACCAGGTTTCAGTAATACCTAGCAAATTATATTTGCTTTACTGCATTAAGGCTTAGAGTTTTCCTGTTTGTTCTCTGTAGTCTCTGCAATTGCAATGGGACACAAGAATCCTTGGGTTATGCAGCTTCATTTAATCCTACCTCTGTTTGCATGCCCATTAAGACATATTCCATTTCCTATAGGGAAGGTTTGGTAGGGAAGGTTTGCCTATTTGCCGATGACTCTAAAATGTGCAATAGGGTTCATATTCCTGGAGGGGTCTGTAATATGGTAAATGATTTAGCTTTACTAGATAAATGGTCAAAGCAATGGAAACTGCACTTTAATGTTTCCAAATGTAAAATAATGCACCTGGGGAAAAGGAATCCTCAATCTGAGTATTGCATTGGCAGTTCTGTGTTAGCAAAAACTTCAGAAGAGAAGGATTTAGGGGTAGTGATTTCTGACAGTCTCAGAATGGGTGAGCAGTGCAGTCAGGCGGTAGGGAAAGCAAGTAGGATGCTTGGCTGCATAGCTAGAGGTATACCAAGCAGGAAGAGGGAGATTGTGATCCCCTTATATAGAGCGCTGGTGAGACCACATTTGGAATACTGTGTTCAGTTCTGGAGACCTCACCTACAAAAAGATATTGACAAAATTGAACGGGTCCAAAGACGGGCTACAAGAATGGTGGAAGGTCTTAAGTATAAAACGTATCAGGAAAGACTTAATGAACTCAATCTGTATAGTCTGGAGAACAGAAGGGAAAGGGGGGACATGATCAAAACATTTATATATGTTTTAAAGGGTTAAATAAGGTTCAGGAGGGAAGTGTTTTTAATAGGAAAGTGAACACAAAAACAAGGGGACACAATCTGAAGTTAGTTGGGGGAAAGATCAAAAGCAACATGAGAAAATATTATTTTACTGAAAGAGTAGTAGATCCTTGGAACAAACTTCCAGCAGACGTGGTTGGTAAATCCACAGTAACTGAATTTAAACATGCCTGGGATAAACATATATCCATTGTAAGATAAAATGCAGGAAATAGTATAAAGGCAGACTAGATGGACCATGTGGTCTTTTTCTGCCGTCAGTCTTCTATGTTTCTATGTTTTCATATTTGGAACGATGATATCTTTTTTGAGCTTTCTCCTTCTTTCTACCCATGATTGATGCATCAATTAAACCATCTGGATCTGATTTAGGAAGTGTCCTCCAAAGACTTTTTTCTTTACAAACTTCTTGCAACATGTTAATTACACCAGGAACAAATAAACAATATCCTGAGCATTCATCGGATTGTGATAAAGAGATATAGAATAGCTATCTATTTGAAGCAACTTAATAGCCATCCAGATTTTTGGTGCCCTGGTGAAATGGATAATTAGAACTCTTCCTTACTTAAATTAGCATAACCGTTTCTAAGTCTATCTCAGTGCAATGGAAATATTTAGTTGAGATAGAAACTTAATTAGGATGACATTCTTTATTAGATTGCTAATAAAGAGAACAAGAAAGTTACGTATAGTGGTACCTCTACCTAAGAACACCTCTACTTACAAACTTTTCTAGATAAGAACCAGATGTTCAAGATTTTTTTGCCTCTTCTCAAGAACCATTATCCACTTACAAACCCAAGCCTCTGAAACTGTCACCGGAAAAGTTGGGGAGAAGCCTCTGTGGGGCCTCTCTAGGAATCTCTTGGGAGGAAACAGGGCCTGAAAAGGTGGGGAGAAGCCTCCATGGGGCCTCTCTAGGAATCTCCTGGGAGGAAACAGGGCCTCCACTCTCCCTGTGGTTTCCCTAATCCCACACATATGACTGTATGACTATAACTTGTTGTTTGTATCCTTAAGTTTTTTATTAAAATAGATTGTTTCCTCATTGCTTATTTGACCCCTATGACAATCATTAAGTGTTGTAACTCATGATTTATGTACACTGAGAGCATCTGCACCAAAGACAAATTCCTTTGTGTCCAGTCACACTTGGCCAATAAAGAATTCTATTTGTTCTGTTCTGCTCTGCTTTATTATTATTATTATTATTATTATTATTATTATTATTATTTATTGGATTTGTATGCTGCCCCTCTCCGTAGACTCGGGGCGGCTAACAACAGTGGTAAAAATAAAATGCGACAATCCAATACTAAAACAGCTAAAAACCCTTATTTTAAAACCAATCATACATACAAACATACCATACATAAATTGTAGAAGCCTAGGGGGAAAGAATATCTCAGTTCCCCCATTCTATTCTATTCTATTCTATTCTATTCAGAAATATTCAATTTAAGAGTTAAATAACAGAGGGATCTGCATACTTTAATATTACCCATTAAGAATGTCTATATTCTGCATGTTCCTAATGATATATATGCATGTTCCTAATGATATATATATGATATAGTTATTATCTGAGTGCACTAGTTCAGATTCTGTAAGCTTCAGTTATAAAGTCTTTTTCTGAGCTTGTAGCATTTTGGAAAATTATCTGCCAGCAAAGATTCATAATGATGCAATGTTTTGGGCTAGACAGACTACTTGACTACTTGAAAATCAAGAGGGAAGCAAAATTAGGAATGAACAGCAAATGGCTGATTTATCTTATTGTTTTATTTATTTATTTATTTATTTATTACTTAGATTTGTATGCCGCCCCTCTCCGAAGACTCGGGGCGGCTCACAACATGTAGTAACAAATCATAAGCAATCAGACAATTTAAAATATTTAAATATTTAAAAAACCCCATATGCTAACAGACACACACACAGACATACCATGCATAAATTAAACGTGCCCAGGGGGAGATGTTTCAGTTCCCCCATGCCTGACGGCAAAGGTGGGTTTTAAGGAGTTTACGGAAGGCAGGAAGAGTAGGGGCAGTCCTAATCTCCGGGGGGAGTTGGTTCCAGAGGGCCGGTGCCGCCACAGAGAAGGCTCTTCCCCTGGGGCCCGCCAACCGACATTGTTTAGTTGACGGGACCCGGAGAAGGCCGACTCTGTGGGACCTAATCGGTCGCTGGGATTCGTGCGGCAGGAGGCGGTCTCGGAGATATTCTGGTCCGATGCCATGAAGGGCTTTAAAGGTCATAACCAACACTTTGAATTGTGACCGGAAATTGATCGGCAGCCAATGCAGACTGCGGAGTGATGGTGAAACATGGGCATACCTAGGTAGGCCCATGACTGCTCTCGCAGCTGCATTTTGCACGATCTGAAGTTTCCGAACACTTTTCAAAGGTAGCCCCATGTAGAGAGCATTACAGTAGTCGAATCTCGAGGTGATGAGGGCATGACTGACTGTGAGCAATGAGTCCCGGTCCAGATAGGGCCGCAACTGGTGCACCAGGCGAACCTGGGCAAACGCCCCCCTCGCCACAGCTGAAAGATGTTGTTCTAATGTGAGCTGTGGATCGAGGAGGACGCCCAAGTTGCGGACCCTCTCTGAGGGGGTCAATGATTCCCCCCCCAGGGTAATGGACGGACAGATGGAGTTGTCCTTGGGAGGCAAAACCCACAGCCACTCCGTCTTATCCGGGTTAAGCTTGAGTCTGTTGACACCCATCCAGGCCCCAACAGCCTCCAGGCACCGGCACATCACTTCCACCGCTTCGTTGACTGGGCATGGGGTGGAGATGTAAAGCTGGGTATCATCCGCTGTTGTTTCTATAAACTTGTTTCCTCAGATTTTAAAAGGATCCGAGCATTGTTAATGTCATTATTTAATTCTTTCTGGGATATAGGCAGATTTTAAACTGCTTACTCCCAAAATGTATAGCAAACAAAGGAGAAAAAAGCACTTTTATAAAAATAAGGGTTTGTTAAGAAGTGTATTGAACTCTTGAGTTATCAAGGACATGCACACAGGAAAACGTGGAATTCCAGCAGATATCTGGGAGATATGAGTAATTATTCAGTCACACAAGACAGATATATTAAAGTGTTTAAAATAGTGTTTACTTTAGAAATAGCACAGTCAAGTTAAACAGTCCGGTCATTCACATGCAAATCAGTCAATATCTCTTAATACAATAATAATATTACAAGTCGAATATCTTTGTCTTACATATCAGACACACATTACAGCTTACAAATACATCAAATTATCATCAAACACACAGAGCTTACTACATCAGTCACAATGAATCAGTAGAAATGAACAGAGAGAGCGGAGAGAGAGAATCATGCTTTTTGGCTCCCTCTTGTGGCAACGAGCAACACTACCTCTTAAAGCTATAGTACTTCAATACAAACAAGCATTCATTGTTAGCTTGTTTATATATTGCAAACCCAACTGTTTTGTTCATAGTATTAACATTGTGCAGAGATAGTGGAATTCACTACTTTGATTAGAGATACTGGACTAGATAGCTATGTAAGAGACTGGAAATCATTTGTGGATTTCTACATGATAAACATAATAACAGATGGTAACAGATGGATTTGAAGATTAATGTAATGTTTAGCTCAACCTGTTAAAATCCATCTGTTTCAATTCCAAGCTGGGAGAAAGACACTGGAAACTTGGAGGCCAATTAGAAAAGTGGTTTATTGTTGAAGCAGAACCACATGGGTTTGTGAGTTTTGGGCAGCTGACAAAATGGAGTTGAGTGGGGGTGGGTTTTATAACTTCTTTTGAATTTTGTATTTGAGCTTCCTGTTCCTGTGCAAAAACATGTCCTTTAATGTTGTGGTTAGCTCTGGTCCAGCTCCTGCCCCAAGGACTGTGGATAGGGGAGAGACATCCATATGCTGCAGGCCTGTTTTGCCCCCCGGTGGAATCTGATGATGAAGGCTCCTCTGACCAAGAAGACATGAGTCTTCTTGGTCAGGAGGAGGAGAGTGAGGCAGACAGCTGAGAAGGAGATCAATTATCTAGCTCCTCCTTGGATTCGGAACAAGAGTTAATGATACAGCCACACATGCGGAGAGCGATGCATAAGCAACAACAACTGAGAGATTATTATCAAAGAAAATGAGGCCACCTGTGGTTGGGTGGGGCTATGGTCATTAGTGAGGCTGCTATAAAGAGCAGCCTGTGGGTTTGGCCATTGTGGAGGATTATCTGCTCGTTGTGTTTAATGACTGCTTTACTGACTTGGACCTTTTGTGTGCTGATTTTTCCCCGCTTTGAAACTAAACCAGAGCAAAGTGTGTTTCACTTTGTGGAAGAAGAAGGACTGTGAATTGCCTCACAGCTGCAAGCTACGTATCACAGAACTGATAAGGGACTTGTACAAATTACCAGTTTGTTTGGAGACGAGTGCTCTTTGCTACCCCAAAAGAGGGCTTGGTTTAAGTGAATTTTCATTATAAAGAACATTGTTTTGAATTTCAAATGTGTGTGTGTCTGAAATTGTATCTGTGCATTTTTGGGAGGATTCTGCCAGAGAGCTCGACAGAACATTTAATATTCTATTGGCTGTTTTCAGATTCCTATGGGGTCATGTAGGGGTTACGCAGGGGTCATAGCTGGCTCTATAGGCAAAAGAGGAAATGCAAACCCTAGGTGCTTGTCAATTCCTGCTTGGGGCAGGAAAAGGGGGGCTGGTTTCCAAATAATCTGGCCCAATCTTTTTGAATGGGCACAAAATCTCTGCTGGGGGCTATTAAGACTGAAAGACAGAAAGTCTACATGTTTCTGCAGTCTGCCTTTTTATTAATATTCCTCAAAATATTTCATTCTTCTAGGAGGGGAGACAGGAAAATTTACTGCTTTTACTTTTCTCCCAGCACCCAACCAAGGCAGATTCTACATATTAAATTTTAAATTTAATTGACCACGTTTTTTCTCCTTTTTTTGTACACTCTTCTTGTTACAAAAAATATTAGCTTTTGTTTCATTTTGCTTGTTTGTTTTACTGTTATATACTTTGTTTTAAATGATAAAACAATAAATTTCTGGGGGGAAAAGGATACAAATGCAATCCATATTTTAAGTAAAAAACAAAACACCACGGATTCTACTTCAACAGCCAATACAACTAAACCATCTGAAAACCCACCTCTGTCGTCAGGCATGGGGGGGAATTGAGACTTTTCCTTCCCCCTAGGCTTGTAAAATTTATGCATGGTATGTCAGTATGTATGATTGGTTTCGTAAATTGGGGTTTTTAAAATAAACTTAAATATTAGATTTGTTTACATTGTCTTATTATTGTTGTTAGCCGCCCCGAGCCTACGGAGAGGGGCGGCATACGAATCTGATTATTAAATAAATAATAAATAAAATCTCATTATCGGCAAAAACGGAGCAAAGCGGCCAACTTACAATAAATTAAAATAGGGGTGGCACAGCTGTGATAAAAATGCTTTATCATGTTCATGTCCGTTTTGCTAAGGATTTCTTTTTAATCTTTTGGAATTGAGCAGCGTGTTTTAACTGCATCATTTTGAGAGAGAGAAAAATTGTATCCATAAATCCTTGTCAGACAGAATATCGGTGTTATCTCTTTAATGCAATTCACTCTGCAGGATGCTATTTTTAATGTTCTTTCTTTAATGCCACACTCCAGATCTTACCGACAGCTTACGCAACGGTATTGCAGTTTCTCACGCTTGTGGTTCAAGGATTCAAGAGAGTTGATTTCAAATTCTGCCTCAGCCTTAAATCCCCCGGATACATTTCAGCAAATTCTCTCTGATCCCAACATCTCAAGGAACATTGGTTTTACTACTAAATCTTTTTGTGAAGTGCCGTAGGGCTGCGTAGGTCCTTTGGCCTGTCTTATTACTTACACGGAACCATTGGAGGAGCTGATCTGACAATTTGGACAGTGCGCTATGACATCTAGTTTTATATTTCCACTCTGCTTGAGTGATGCTCTGGGTGTTATGTCCATAAGCCTGGATGCTATGGGAACCTTGTTAGGACACAACAGGCCACAACAGGCTCAGCCCAAGGAAAACTGAGTGGCTTTGGATGCTTACATAGAACTACGTCGCCTAAAACACGATCTAAGTATTGCCCACAAGATCATATGCTGCAACGTCCTGCCTGTCAATGACTACTTCAGCTTCAATCGCAACAACACAAGAGCACACAACAGATGCAAACATAATATTAACCGCTCAAAACTTGACTGTAAAAAATATGACTTCAGCAATATGACGAAGTGTGGAACTCATTACCTGACTCAGTAGTGTCAACCCCTAACCCCAAACATTTTTCCCTTAGACTATCCACAATTGACCTCTCCAGGTTCCTTAGAGGTCAGTATGGGGCGTGCATAAGTGCACCAGTGTGCCTTCCGTCCCCTGTCCAATTGTCTCTCCTTATCTCATTTATCTTTTTTTCCTTTCAAATATGTTCACCTATACTTTTATATCTTTTCTTCTATTCTTTTCTTTACTTATATTATTACATATCTTTCTCTTCAATGTGTATTATGTATTGGACAAAATAAATAAATTAATTAATTAATTAAAAAATGAATAAAAAGTTAAGAAGGGCCATGCTGAATCAGGCCAAAGCCCATCGAGTCCAGCATTCTGTGTCCCACAGTGGCCCACCAATTGTACATCCCCACATCTTGAGCAGAAAGAGAAGGCAAGACCCTCCCTTTCCCTTGACCCCCAACAAATGGGACCCAAGGGAATCCTGCCTGCCTCAACCAACATAGAGGTGGCACTTGGACATCTGTTTCACTTGGCATCCCTGAATCTGTCTAATCCTGCCTTGAAGCTATCAAGGCTGACAGCTGTCACAACCTCTTCTGGAAGTGAATTCCATAAACCAACGACCTCCAGAGATTTGGAATATCTCCACCCTACTGGTCTTCTGGAATATCTCCACCCTTCTGGTCTTCATTAAGACCTGACTTTTCCAGCAGGCCTGGAAATTAGGCTGATTGCAAGTATGTATTTTTAAAAAAATCTTATTGTTATTCTTGATTTTTATTATTAGATTTTAACTGTTTTTATTGTTGTTGTGTTTATTCCGATTGTTAGCCGCTCAGAGTCTGTTTGGAGTGAGCGGAATATAAATACAATAAATAAATAAATAAAGGGGAAATCACACAAACTAAGTTGGCTTGGTTGTTTGTTTTATTTTGCTATCGGAAGCAACTGTGTAATTCTGCAGTCATTTCAAATCATTTGGGTTTCTCAGGTATCCACATCCTCAAACCTACCAGCCAGGTCGAATGGGCCCTTTCTACAATTTTCTTGTTTTAATGCGCTTCCTTATGCATCTAGTCTTGCTAGACACATTTCCCGACACTTTTTATTCTCGGAGACTTTCTTCTTGTGGTTTTGAGGAGGAAGAAACAGTTGTCCAGGTCTTCTTACAGTGTCCACTGTGTGACATTGCAGGAGGTGCTTTGCTTTCCTCCCATCAACCCACCAATCTGTGGCAGATCTGCAAACAATCATAAAAATAAAACGACAGCTGATACAGAAACCACCAGGAACAATCTGCCAAAGGAAAATAAAAGAAGAAGCAAAAATTCAAAACACCTTCTCCAAATATAAAGTCACCTACTATGAGAATTTCATAACTATTCCTAAGATTTATAAACAGGTACGCGTGGGATAATTATAGAGGTGTTTGTTTTGTCTCCGCAGTTCTCATTAGTACCTTTGTTTGCTATTTGTTCAACAACTCCCTAGCTTCAAGAAAAACAGCCAGAAATCAGAATTGCCAGGTCTCCAGCCTAAGGAAAGCAGCTTCTGTTTTCAACTGATTATTATTATTATTATTATTATTATTATTATTATTATTATTATTTATTGGATTTGTATGCCGCCCCCTCCGCAGACTCGGGGCGGCTAACAACAGCAGTAAAACAGTACAACAAAATCCAATACTAAAAAAAATACAGTTAAAAACCCATTATATAAAAACCAATCATACATACAGACATACCATACATAAAATTGTGAAGGTCTAGGGGGAAAGTGTATCTTAGTTCCCCCATGCCTGGCAGCAGAGGTGGGTTTTAAGCAGCTTACGAAAGGCAAGGAGGGTGGGGGCAATTCTAATCTCTGGGGGGAGTTGGTTCCAGGGGGTCGGGGCCGCCACAGAGAAGGCTCTTCCTCTGGGTCCTGCCAAGCGACATTGTTTGTGTTCATCAAAACTGATGTCAGGAGAAAAGCCCCAAAGCAACTGACACACACACACACACACACACACACACACAGAATAGAAAACCTCCCTAAGATTTGTTGAGCTGCTGAGATGATTTTTTCATTGCCTGAATGATATTGACTGTTGTTCTTATTGAAGAGGAAGTAAATATGTGCTCGGAGACACTTAGGCAGTCATTCATCATAGCCGCGTGCAAAAAAGAGAGAGAACCTCCCCATCCTGTCCTCAAGATCCCAGGATACAAAACCCGGTGGCAGCTCCTGTAACACAAAATCAATTGGCAGCATTAGAAAACTCAAAAGCTAATCAGAGCTCAATCTCTGGGCATGATGTACTCCTGCAGAATCCTTGCTTTGGAACATAACTCAATTGTCTCAACAGCACCGACTGCGGCTTAATTCAAACATTTAGGGGGGGGGTGGAATGAGAGTCCTTTAAAATATACATTTTCTTCTTTATTGCTGCTGAATGAAGCTTTTATTTATTTATTTATTTATTTTGTCCAATACACAATGAGGGTTTTAGTGGGTATATATCAATATATACATAGTAAAATACATGAGGAAGGTTATACAGGAGATGCTCATAGTAAAATATATCTAAGAAAGAAGAGAAGAGAAGATATAGGAATAGAACATATCAATGAAAGAATAGAAGAAGAGATATAGGAATAGAAGAAAGGTATAGGAGATATAGGAGAGCAATAGGACAGGGGACGGAAGGCACTCTAGGGCACTTGTACTCGCCCCTTACTGACCTCTTAGGAATCTGGAGAGGTCAACCATAGATAATCTAAGGGTAAAGTGTTGGGGGTTTGGGGATGACACTATGGAGTCCGGTAATGAGTTCCATGCTTCGACAACTCGGTTACTGAAGTCATATTTTTTGCAGTCAAGTTTGGAGCAGTTAATATTAAGTTTAAATCTGTTGTGTGCTCTTGGGTTGTTGTGGTTGAAGCTGAAGTAGTCGCCGACAGGCAGGACGTTGCAGCATATGATCTTGTGGGCAATACTTAGATCATGTTTGAGGCGTCTTAGTTCTAAGCTTTCTAGGCCCAGGATTGAAAGTCTAGTCTCATAGGGTATTCTATTTCGAGCTTTGGAGCAGGCCTGTAATGAATAAGGGTAATATATATTCTTAAAAACTGAAGCTGACTCCATCATTAGACCCGAATAAGATGAGCAGATCTGCTGTGCAAAGCAATGAGACAAAGAGCAAGGAACAGAAGGGGGGAGACATGGAAAAAGAGAACGAAGGCTGTTACTTATTCAGCATTCTGCTTTCTTGATAGGCCTAGTTATTCCCCTTTGCCAGAAATTGCCAGAACTTAATACCGGATTCTGTAGTATCATCCCCTAATCCCCAACATTTTACCCTTAGACTATCCACGGTTGACCTCTCCAGATTACTACAGGGTCAGTAAGGGGTGTACATAAGTGCACCCGTGTGCCTTTCGTCCCAAGATCTAAGTATTGCCCACAAGATCATATGCTGCAACATCCTGCCTGTCGGCGACTACTTCAGCTTCAACTGCAACAGCACAAGAGCACACAACAGATTTAAACTTAATATTAACTGCTCCAAACTTGACTGTAAAAAATATGACTTCAGTAACCGAGTTGTCGAAGTGTGGAACTCATTACCGGACTCTATAGTGTCATCCCCAAACCCCCAACACTTTACCCTTAGATTATCTACGGTTGACCTATCCAGATTCCTAAGAGGTCAGTAAGGGGTGAGTACAAGTGCAGTAGAGTGCCTTCCGTCCCATGTCCTGTTGCTCTCCTATATCTCCTATATATTTCTTCTATTCCTATATCTCTTCTTCTATTCTTTCATTTATATGTTCTATTCCTATACCTTCTTTTCTATTCTTTCATAGATATATTTTACTATGGGTATCTCCTCTATAACCTTCATCATGTATTTTACTATGTGTATATAGATATATACCCACTAAAACCCTCTTTGTGTATTGGAGTAAATAAATGAATGAATGAATGAATGAATGAATGAATGAATAAATAAATAAATAAATAAATAAATAAATAAATAAAAATAAATAAAATTTTTACAAGCCTCTTTGGAACAATGGGATGAAGAAATATAATTCGCAAGCTGTGATGTAGCATTACCATTTGTGGCAACACCATAAGACTTTGGTCACGTGCAATGCTTTACATATACTATTTATTCATCCTACATCCTTCTCGCCAACCTCAAGCCTCCAAGAGACATTAAACATTACACCGAGTAAACAAAAGCTAATTAAGCAATGCTTAAAAACGCCCCAGAGTGGAAGTGAGAAAGAGATGTACAGATCGTAGGCACAGTCTGGTTTTTGGCAAGTGTGTCTTATGTGACAGCATATTCAACCCACCCTGTGCCTGCATAATCCAGCAGCTGGTATGGCAATAATTACTAGACTTCACAACATTTGTTGGAAATTTTCCATATAATACATTTTGTATAGTGGCAGCTTTCTGGAACAATTGCAGTCCCCCTCCCCAATATTTCACTATTCATCTCATTCATTTTTACTTGATCTTCCCACTTCTGAAAATTGCCTCTATTTTGTTGATTAGCTTGGGAGATCCTTTAAAACAACAACATCTAAAACATGTCCTTTTCCATACATCTATATGTTACTTTCAGAACAATTTTGGGCAGTAAATTTAATCTCACTTCTTTTGGAAGGTGGCAGGACAAGTACTAATAGTCAGTCGAAAACTCAGCTTCTGCACATGCGCAGAAGCCAAAGACATGGTGCATTGGTTGCCGATCAGTTTTCGGTCACAATTCAAAGTGTTGGTTATGACCTATAAAGCCCTTCATGGCATTGGACCAGAATATCTCCAGGACCGCCTTCTGCCGCACGAATCCCAGCGATCAGTTAGGTCCCACAGAGTTGGCCTTCTCTGGGTCCCGTCGACAAAACAATGTCGATTGGCGGGACCCAGGGGAAAAGCCTTCTCTGTGGCGGCCCCAACCCTCTGGAACCAGCTCCCCCCCGAGATCAGAATTGCCCCCACCCTCCTTGCCTTTCGTAAGCTCCTTAAAACCCACCTCTGTCGTCAGGCATGGGGGAATTTAGATATCCTTTCCCCCTAGGCCTATACAATTTATATATGGTATGTTTGTGTGCGTGCTTGTTTGGTTTTTAATAATGTTTTTTTTAGTTATTTTAAATATTAGATTTGTTATATGCTGTTTTTATTATTGTTGTTAGCCGCCCCGAGTCTACGGAGAGGGGCGGCATACAAATCTAATAAATAAATAAATAAATAAATAAATAAATAAATAAATAAATAAATAAATAAATAAATAAATAAATAAATAAATAAATAAATAAATAAATAAATAAATAAATAAATAAATAATAAATAAATAAATAAATAAATAAACAAACAAACAAACAAACAAACAAACAAACAAACAAACAAACAAACAAACAAACAGACCAGCACTGACAGAACAGTCTCCATGACATCACACAGAACCTTTTAGAACTGTTAGGAACCCACCGCCGATTTTGTGTCTCTTCACATTCCCGCACCGTGTTGTTGAATATATTGATTAAGGCAGTGTTTTTCAACCAGTGTGCCATGGCACACTAGTGTGCCGCGAGACATGGTCAGGTGGACCGAGAAGAAGGAAACTCAGGTTCCAGTCTTCCACCTTTTTGCTGAGAGAAAGAATGAGAGAGAGAGAGAGAAAGCAAGAGAGAAAGAGAGTGAGAGAGAGAAAAAGCAAGAGAGATAAAGAAAAGAGAGAAAGAGAGAGAAAGCAAGAGAGAAAGAAAAGAAGAGGAAGGGAGAGAGAGAGAGAGAGAGAAATGAGCAAAAAGGGGAGGAAAAAAGAGAAATGAGAAAATGATTGAGACAGAGAATCAGAGGAAAGAGAGAGAAACAAAAGAGAGAGAGAAGTGACTCTTGATTTAAAGCATATGATAAAAAGCACCCAAAGAATAAGAGAGAAAAATACTCCAACCCTCACCTGTTTTTGGAAATGGTTCAAGAGTGTGTATATACACACGCACTCAAGGGAGGGGAGGAGACAGGGATGGAAAAAGAGAGGAGAGTGTCTTAGGGTGTCATTTTGTGTCATTTTGGTTGGCGGTGTGCCCCAGGATTTTGTAAATGTAAAAAATGTGCCGCGGCTCAAAAAAGGTTGAAAATCACTGGATTAAGGCATCTCACACTACATCAAACCTGGGAAAACTCAGGAAATGATGCAGTTGAAGAGATGCCCAAGAAACATTGCTGATTTTGTTTTATAATTACAGGTGGGAAAACATAATTATTTTTTTCTGTTCACATTGCTCCACATAAGGAAGGAAGGCTCAAAAAACAAAAACAAACCCAACAACCCTCCGAAGGGCTGCTGTGAGAAATAATTCAAAGTATCCGTCTAATAAACTCATTCACATTCCCTCTGAGAGGAACTACAGCAACACAGATCAATCAGAGTTGACTGATGTGGCCTGCCAAGTTTATCATTGAAGAATTTGAATCTGTTGGTCCTGAGAAAATATTAAGGTGGCAATTTTAGTTATTTAGAGAGGTTATAAGGCTCGGTTTCTTTTTATTTTTTTATTTATTATTTTATTTATTCATTTGTCCAATACATAAATACATAGGAAGAAAATAGACATGTGGTAATATATATAAGGGTAAAAGTGAACTTAGAGTAGAGGATATATAAAAGGAAGAGAATATATATGATAGGTGAAAGACAGGAAAGACAATTGGACAGGGGACGAAAGGCACACCAGTGCACTAATGTACGCCCCTTACTGGCCTCTTAGGAACCTGGAGAGGTCAATCGTGGAGAGTCTAAGGGAGAAATGTTGGGGATTAGGGGTTGACACAATTGAGTCCGGTAATGAGTTCCACGCTTCGATAACTTGATTGTTGAAATCATATTTTTTACAGTCAAGTTTGGAGTGGTTCGTATTAAGTTTGAATCTGTTGTGTGCTCTTGTGTTATTGCGGTTGAAGCTGAAGTAGTCATTGACCAGTAGGACATTGCAGCATATGATCTTGTGGGCAATACTTAGATCGTGTTTTAGGCACTGTAGTTCTAGGCTTTCTAGGCCCAGGATTGTTAGTCTATTTTTGTAGAATATTCTGTTTCAAGTGGAGGAGTGAAGGGCTCTTCTGGTGAAATATCTTTGGACATTTTCAAGGGTGTTGATGTCCGAGATGTGGTATGGCTTCCAGACAGATGAGCAGTAGTCTAGGATGGGTCTGGCAAAAGATTTGTAGGCTCTTGTGAGTAGTGTGAGATTGCCTGAGCAGAAGCTGCGTAGGATCAGGTTAACAACTCTAGAATTGTAATGTAATATAATATTGTAATAGTATAAAAAAGAATTGTAATATACCGGTAGTCCATAGAAATGTATGACTAACTTGTTGCTTGTATCCTTATATTAATATTGATTATTCCAATTGCTTATTTGTACCCTATGATAATCATTAAGTGTTATACACATGATTTTTGACAAACGTATTTTTTCTTTTATGTACACTGGGAGTTTATGCGCCAAAGACAAACTTGTGTGTCCAATCAACTTGGCCAATAAAATTTTTTATTCTATTCTATTCTATTCTATTCTATTCTACTCTATTCTACCCTACCCTAATCTATTCTAATTGGTGAGCATGAAAATAATGTTGAAGTTTTTCAATTATTACTCTGTTTGTTAAGAATACAGAAAACATCCAAGTGAATAAACAAAGCTTGCCACCCACTAACATTATGGTACATGCGAAGCACACTAACAAGTGGAAAGATCATAGAAAGACCTATTTAAAAAGCATTTGTTTCATTTATTAAAATGTTGCAATGTGACAACGTTAACTGTTTCCATTTAAAGAACTCTGACACTGAATCCAATAATGAGATTTGGAGACATACATTAATCCATAAGCAGACACTGGAGTAAACACAACTTTGCTTTACTTCCAAATTCAAGAGAGTTATTTTATTTTCAAAGGGGCAAACCGCATATCTTTGACATCCGGTTTATATAAAAAAAGTGTACATGGAATTATAGCCTTATTTGTTGTAAAACGGGAAGAGTTTTTCACTGTTGTCTCTTATCCATAAATTGGGTTTAAATGGATTTTAAAATAAATCTTATGCCACAAAGATTTTAAGAATTTAAATCCTGAACTTATATTGTTACACATGCATAATGCATCTCATAGCAGCTTCTGCTAGTCATGGTGATAACAGATAAAATAAGGATAAAAATAGGCTTTGAAACTCGTCTTAGGAAATATGACTTGAGTTTCTTAACACCTTAAAAAGTGATGATGTCTCCCCACCCTCTATCTTTCAGTATAGAAACATAGAAACATAGAAGACTGACGGCAGAAAAAGACCTCATGATCCATCTAGTCTGCCCTTATCATATTTTCTGTATTTTATCTTACAATGGATATATGTTTATCCCAGGCATTCAGTTACTGTGGATTTACCAACCACGTCTGCTGGAGGTTTGTTCCAAGGATCTACTACTCTTTCAGTAAAATAATATTTTCTCATGTTGCTTCTGATCTTTCCCTCAACTAACCTCAGATTGTGTCCCCTTGTTCTTGTGTTCACTTTCCTATTAAAAACACTTCCCTCCTGGACCTTATTTAACCCTTTAACATATTTAAATGTTTCGATCATGTCCCCCCTTTTCCTTCTGTCCTCCAGACTCTACAGATTGAGTTCATGAAGTCTTTCTTGATAGGTTTTGTGCTTAAGACCTTCCACCATTTTTGTAGCCCGTCTTTGGACCCGTTCCATTTTGTCAATATCTTTTCGTAGGTGAGGTCTCCAGAACTGAACACAGTATTCCAAATGTGGTCTCACCAGCGCTCTATATAGCGGGATCATAATCTCCCTCTTCCTGCTTGTTATACCTCTAGCTATGCAGCCAAGCATCCTACTTGCTTTCCCTACCGCCCGACCGCACTGTTCACCCCATTTTGAGACTGTCAGAAATCACTACCCCTAAATCTTTTTCTTCTGAAGTTTTTGCTTCAGAAGAAAAGGATTTAGGGGTAGTGATTTCTGACAGTCTCAAAATGGTATTTTTTATCCTTCATTCCAGGCATTACCTGCCGTTGATTTGGGGTCTTTTCAGGGGTGGGGAAGATGGAGGAGTTTAGACCTGAAAATAACGGTGGGTAAACCTCGCTGCCAGTTTACTTCCTCCCATGGCCTGTGGGCCGAAAACCTGGCTTCTGCACATGCGCAGAAGCAAAGAACAAGATTGTAGTACCTAAGAAAGCTGGTTTGGGGTAGTGGCCAGATGGCCACTGCTGTTGGTTTGGCAAGTAGGGGAAAAGTCCTGCTACCAGTTCTATTATTATCTCATTTCCCCCTCTCTATTTCTGCTTAACTTCTATTTTGTTTCTCTGGATACCTTGGGAAATACTTATTGTTCTCACCAGACCTTGAAGGACATATTTGATAGATCGATCAATTGATTGATTGATTAATCCATTATGTACTATCAATTCATTTTTGATTGATCAAAAGTAGGTTTCCTCCATGATTGTCTGTCACTAACTTTTGGTTTCAGGTTTTATAACAATGCACTCTTCACCACCATAACTGAGTCCATCCAAATCAATCCAGAATTCTCACTCAGGGCACAAATGACTACAGGATCAACGCATTACATAATATTCATATTCAAGATCCATGTCCCTTTAAAAATCCATAATGCTGAGAAAGGTGGAAAGGAAAAGAAGTAGACAACCAAGGGATAAGGTAGGTAGGCTAAATTAAAAGTGTTGGTTATGATCTATAAAGCCCTTCATGGAATCAGACCAGAATACCTTCTGCCGCATGAATCCCAGTGATCGATTAGTTCCCACAGAGTTGGCCTTCTCCAGGTCCCGTCGACAAAACAATGCCATCTGGCAAGGCCCAGGAGAAGAGCCTTCTCTGTGGTGGCCCTGGCCCATTGGAATCAACTCCCCCCAGAGATTAGAATTGCTCCCACCCTCCTTGCCTTTCACAAACTCCTAAAAACCCACCTCTGCCGCCAGGCTTGGGGAAATTGATTCCCCTCGGCTGTCCTGCTTTATGTATGGTTTGTTTGGGATGTATGACTGTTTTTATATTAAGGGTTTTAATTGTTTTCTTTTTAATCATTGGATTTGTACTGTATATTGTTGTTGTGAGCTGCTCCAAGTCTTTGGAGAGGGGCAATCAAATCAAATCAAATCAAATCAAATCAATAAATATAATGGTGATAGACACATTGCTGAGAGATTTGTAGAGATAGGTAAACCTGGAGAAGTTTATCTATAGAGTTCCTAAAAAGTTTATTTTATTTTATTTATTTTCTGAAAAGATTTATAAGGCCACCCACCTTAAAGCACAGCTCTGAGTGGCTCACACTGATAATGATCTTTTCTACACCAATTTGATGTCATGTAATCAATCAATCAATCAATCAAGTTTCTCTAAGCATGTTCATATTTTTTTTTCCAAATTACATATTCGATTCTCTAGAAGCTTTTTTTAAAAAATGCACAGTATATTTAGAATCATAGATGACATATTTCAAATCTCCTGAAATATTCTTACCGTTTGAAATAAAGCTGAGCACTTTGCATTTGAACATCTTGAAAAGAGCTTTTTCTGTCCTACAATGAAATTTTCTACATGAGTTGCAGAGTTAAGAAAAGCATGCTTCCTATAATTCTTAATATAGAAATTACTCAAATTGTATAGCAGTAATCACTTCGAAAACCTTCTTTTAAAATATAAAAAGGCAATTTTCAAATGTTACCTGTAAATTGTTCATGTCAAGCTAATAATGAATACTCGGAGTGTGCATTGGATGCAGCCAAAGCTTGAACAGGATTCTTTAAAACCGATTTTTCAAACTTGAAAAGTGTAGTTGAACTTTTCCTGCTTCAGGACTGGGATTCCGTGACATTCTCGCTGTGAATTACTTCTTTAGAATATCATTTTACTGCAAAAGGCAACGCACACGAAAAAGGAAAAGGCAGAGCCATTGTAACTTATATCAAAAAATAATGTTAGGGTTGGAAAATGATTTTAATATTAAGTTAACAACTAACAGCCCTGCCCTTCGAAGATAGTCCCATGAATCAGCCTGTTATTGAACTCTTCAATCACAGTTACGAAGTTCTGCATTCAAATTTTTCTTGGGAAGAAGTGAGAAATTTCGATATTAGAAAGAGACTCTGTGTGTGTGTGTGTGTGTGTGTGTGTGTGTGTGTGTGTGAGAGAGAGAGAGAAATTTTCTGATAATGAAAATGAATAGGTAGGTAGGTAGGTAGGTAGATAACATACATACATAATTCATACATATATATATACTAACTATTGAATTGTCATTTTTGTCATGTTTGTTATTCAAATTTGATCATATTCTGTTCAAAAGATGGTTGTATGGTAGATATGTAATGTCTATTACAGACAAAAGTGTTAAATACACCGCTATATAAAGCTATATATTGCTATGCGATCCCAGTGGGAGGGTGGAAATGGTTTACTGATCATTTTTGGGGAAGCTTGGTGGTGCAATGGTTAGACTGCAGTATTTGCAGGCAGACTCTTCCCACAGCCAGGAATTCGATCCTGGCTATCTCAAGGTGGACTTCCATCCTTCCAAGATCAGTAAAACGAGGACTCCTGACAAACTGCGATCAGATATTCTTCCACAACGGCCAAACCAACATGCTGCTATTTATAGCAGCAGCCCTAGTTACTGGAGCCCCACCCAAACACAGGTGGCCACACTTATCTCCTGTAATATGTTCTTACTTGGTCTCTTCTACGCATAATTCTGCGCTTGCGTGGGTCCAAAACGTCATCATCCGAATCAATGGAAGATAAGGGAGATTGACTGCCTGGGCTGTGTGCCAAGCCCTCCTCTGCCGAGTCACTCCCACCTTCTTCTTCGTCCGAGGAAACTAAACTCTGAACTGACTCTGTCGGCAATAACACAGGCCTGTGACATGTTGAAGTTTCCCCTGCATCCACCTCCACATTCCCTGGGGCAGGAGCTGGGCCAGAGCCAACCACAACAGTGAATCTCACTTCTTTATGTCCCAAGTTTTCTTACACATACGGGCTGTTTCCACATCACCCTCTTATGTCTGACATCAAGCTGCAAAAAGAAGCTGTACACCAAAATATGAATCTGGTCATATAAACCCTCCTTGTATGATCTTTTTCATTTACTAAATGTTAAATCAAATAGCTCAGCAGGCAGAGATTGGAAGCCTTTGGTTACCCAACGTTTTTGAGTCCTGTCAAAATCTTATGTAGTTGTTGACCTTTCAGTTACTTAACCAACATTTATCATGGGTGGTGGGTGGGGGAGACAAATAAAAGTTTATGGTGAGCAAAATGACATTGCAAAAGAGTTGCACTTCTGAGAGTTTGGGTTTTTCTTGGAGGTTTTTTTCATTTATTTTAATTTGCTTGTAGGAGATATTTATTTTAGAAGAGAGACCAAATTACCCCATTATCCATCAACAGGGCACAAATTGCAATTTTATTATGCTATACAAAAGACCAGAGCCAATCAGTCTATAAAAGCAGAGAAGGAAACCCCTGGATAGACTCTTAAAACATCCATGTAATTTAAGAGATCAAAGGTAGTGTGGTAAAGTAATAGTATTACAAAAACGTATAGTCTTACTGAGAGTACAAAGAACTATACTTCATGATAAAGGTTACGTATTAAAATAAAGCTATGGTTTATTTCTTTTTCTGTGTTATGTCTCTTTAGCCTTAGTTCCCAGAATTTCTCCTGCTTCAAAATATCTCCTTTCCCATCCTTTGCTTCCCATGCAATTTCATAAATGTTCTTACCAATTTAATGACTGTTTGGTAAATGGCTGAGTATGTATATGTTTGTAATTAGCTTAGCCTAGATCACAGGCAATCTCACACTACTCACACTACTCACAAGAGCCTACAAAACTTTTGCCAGACCCATCCTTGAATACAGCTCATCTGCCTGGAACCCATACCACATCTCGGACATCAACACCCTTGAAAACGTCCAAAGATATTTCACCAGAAGAGCCCTTCACTCCTCCACTCGAAAAAGAATGCCCTACGAAAATAGACTAACAATCCTGGGTCTAGAAAGCTTAGA
Organism: Erythrolamprus reginae; assembly: GCF_031021105.1. NCBI lineage: Eukaryota > Metazoa > Chordata > Lepidosauria > Squamata > Dipsadidae > Erythrolamprus > Erythrolamprus reginae. The sequence continues at coordinate 81,390,244 of NC_091956.1, read as the reverse complement.
ACTACGGCGCCTAAAACACGATTTGAGTATTGCCCACAAGTTCATATGCTGCAACGTCCTTCTGGTCAATGATTACTTCAGCTTCAACCGCAATAACACAAGAGTACGCAACAGATTCAAACTTAATATTAACTGCTCCAAACTTGACTGTAAAAAATATGACTTTAACAATCGAGTTGACGAAGCGTGGAACTCATTACCAGACTCAATAGTGTCAAACCCTAACCCCCAACATTTCTCCCTTAGACTATCCACGATTGACCTCTCCAGGTTCCTAAGAGGCCAGTAAGGGGCGTACATAAGTGCACTAGTGTGCCTTTTGTCCCCTGTCCAATTGTCTTTCCTTTATCTCATATATCATATATATTTTCTTCCTTTCATATATCTTCTACTCTATTTTTACATATTATCTTTATATATATTACTTCATGTGGCCCTCAATGAAATCGAGTTTGACACCTCTGTGCTACTACATCTGAAATTATCCCTTAAAAAAAAAAACAAAGCTAAGTCCCAGACCTCCAATGGAGAGTTTTAGGAGAGGAAACAAACCATGGCATTTTTCTGGCTAATCTCTTATGCAGCTGATCAGAAGTGGACATTTAAAAAGCTACATATCTTTATATTTGTTAACAAAAGTGAATACATGTAATTTCACAAGTCGGAATAGATCTTTATAAATGTCCAGTCCTGCCACTCCCCCTTGCTAATAGAGTTTCAAGTTGAGATGAAATAAAAGACAACAATGGTGGAACATTTCTTGTTCTTGTTACTGACAGTGAATATTAATGACTCAAAGAAACAAATTCTCCTCTAAGTGGTACGTTTGCCATAATTAATAGACTTTAAAGTAGGGCGTGGATGTCTGATTACATTCACAAAGTCACTTGCACATCAAATTGTGCCATAATATTTGTTGTGGTTAGCTCTGGCCCTGCTCCTGCCTCAAGGGACTGTGGATGTGGGGGAGACATCCACATGCTGCAGGCCTGTTTTGCCCCTGGTGGAATGTGATGATGAAGGCTCCTCTGACCAAGAAGACATGAGTGACAGGGAAGAGGAGAGTGTGGCAGACAGCTCAGAAGGAGGTCAATTCTCTAGCTCCTCCTTGGATTCGGAACAAGAGTTAATGATACAGCCACGCATGCGGAGAGCGATGCATAGGCAACAACAACTGAGAGATTATTATCAAAGAAAATGAGGCCACCTGTGGTTGGGTGGGGCTGTGGTCATTAGTGAGGCTGCTATAAAGAGCAGCCTGTGGGTTTGGCCATTGTGGAGGATTATCTGATTGTTGTGTTTCGTGACTGCATTACTGACTTTGAACTTTTGTGTGCTGATTTTTCCCTGCTTTAAAACTAAACCAGAGCAAAGTGTGTTTCACTTTGTGAAAGAAGAAGGACTGTGAATTGCCTCACAGCTGCAAGCTAAGTATCTCAGAACTGATAAGGGACTTGTACAAATTACCAGTTTGTTTGGAGACGAGTGCTCTTTGCTATCCCAAAAGAGGGCTTAGGTTAAGGGAATTTTCATTATAAAGAACATTGTTTTGAATTTTCAAACGTGTGTGTGTCTGAAATTTGTACCTGTGAATTTTGGGGAGGATTCTACCAGAGAGCCCGACAGACCAATATTGAGGGCACTTTTAGTGGTGTTTTTTCTGTTGCTATTTTTCTCATTTATCTCGCTCACAGTAAGTCAACATGAAGCCATTCATTTTCCAAACCTTCCAAAAGAGGCAACAGATCCTGAACCAGCAGGTGTCTCATTGCATTCACAGATGTGTCAGTCACATTTAAGGCACAAAACTAGCACCTCTACTTGGGTCTCTGTAGCAGAGAGAAACAAATAGCCCAAGCCAGCAACAATTCTGTTACTGTGTCATTGTGGTGTTTATTGCATTTCCCCTTTCTTTTCCATAAGGACCATTGATGAGGATTCTAGGTCTCTATCCTGTAACACTAATTAGCAAACATCCAGAAGCAAATCCACACAATTGAGAGAATCCAGAAATACTTCACAAGAAGTGTTCTGTCGGGCTCTCTGGTAGACTCCTCCCAAAAATTCACAGGTACAAATTTCAGACACACACACGTTTGAAAATTCAAAACAATGTTCTTTATAATGAAAATTCACTTAACCTAAGCCCTCTTTTTGTATAGCAAAGAGCACTTGTCTCCAAACAAACTGGTAATTTGTACAAGTCCCTTATCAGTTCTGAGATACTTAGCTTGCAGCTATGAGGCAATTCACAGTCCTTCTTCTTTCACAAAGTGAAACACACTTTGCTCTAGTTTAGTTTCAAAGCAGGGAAAAATCAGCACACAAAAGGTCAAAGTCAGCAAAGCAGTCACGAAACACAAAGATCAGATAATCCTCCACAATGGCCAAACCCACAGGCTGCTATTTATAGCAGCCTCACTAATGACCACAGCCCCACCCAACCACAGGTGGCCTCATTTTCTTTGATAATAATCTCTCAGTTGTTGTTGCCTATGCATCGCTCTCCGCATGCGTGGCTGTATCATTAACTCTTGTTCCGAATCCAAGGAGGAGCTAGACAATTGATCTCCTTCTGAGCTGTCTGCCACACTCTCCTCCTCCCTGTCACTCATGTCTTCTTGGTCAGAGGAGCCTTCATCAGCAGATTCCACTGGGAGCAAAACAGGCCTGCAGCATGTGGATGATCTCCCCCACATCCACAGTCCTCGGGGCAGGAGCTGGGCCAGAGCTAACCACAACACCAAGTGATGTAGGTTAGAAACAGCGTGTCATCATTGAATTTCTCACTGCAGAGAAAGAAACTGTTGAGGACATTCACAAATGTTTGTGTACAGTTTATGGAGGATCTGCAGTTGACAGAAGTATGATTAGTCGCTGGGCACAGAGGGTGAGGCCATTAGAAATGGCTTTGTGACCAGAACAAGGAGTGGTACCGACGGGGAATACATGCCCTTATGTCTCACTGGAGGAAGGCCATAAAATGGGATGGAGATTACGTGGAAAAATAGGGAGTGTAGAAGAAACATCATTCTTCCTTGTGTGTAAGTTTCATTGTGTTCAATAAAGAATCATTGAAAAAAAAATGTGGTGCATTACTTTCTGGGAGACCCTCGTACCTAACCATGGTATAAATATGCCCTAGGCTGCAAGGCTCCATGGCATTGCATTGTCTTATCTCTATCTGACCCATGAGAATAATTATATTGTTCTTGGTTGCACCGCTATTAAAGAAACATTTTTCTTCCCCTTCCAAGTCTGCTCAAAGGCAGCCTCAAGAAGTACCATGGATTTATTATCCATTACTTTGGACAGAAGTCAGATAACTATAGTGAAACGGACAATAGCGATAGAAATAAAGGAAACATTCATCTGACTCAATGTGGATTATCAGCAAAGAAAAGTTCTGAGTTTGCGTGGAGCCCACTTCCTCTCACAGAATATGCATTGATGATGTATTTGTGCCCTTTCCTTCCCCCCTCCCCCCTTCAGGTCTTTTTAAGAAAATTATGGAGAAGTAAGAGAATAAGGACTAAATAGAAACATAGAAACATAGAAGACTGACGGCAGAAAAAGACATCATGGTCCATCTAGTCTGCCCTTATACTATTTCCTGTATTTTATCTTACAATGGATATATGTTTATCCCAGGCATGTTTAAATTCAGTTACTGTGGATTTACCAACCACGTCTGCTGGAAGTTTGTTCCAAGGATCTACTACTCTTTCAGTAAAATAATATTTTCTCATGTTGCTTTTGATCTTTCCCCCAACTAACTTCAGATTGTGTCCCCTTGTCCTTGTGTTCACTTTCCTATTAAAAACACTTCCCTCCTGGACCTTATTTAACCCTTTAACATATTTAAATGTTTCAATCATGTCCCCCCTTTTCCTTCTGTCCTCCAGACGATACAGATTGAGTTCATGAAGTCTTTCCTGATACGTTTTATGCTTAAGACCTTCCACCATTCTTGTAGCCCGTCTTTGGACCCGTTCAATTTTGTCAATATCTTTTTGTAGGTGAGGTCTTCAGAACTGAACACAATATTCCAAATGTGGTCTCACCAGCACTCTATATTGTATTGTATTCAAATGTAAAATAGATTGTACGAAATAGTTCACATTGATCAAATCTCATAAATATTCTCATGAAAAAAATTAATGATCAAAATGGAATACAGTGGTACCTCTACTTACAAACTTAATTCACTCCGTGACCAGGTTCTTAAGTAAAAAAAATTGTAAGAAGAAGCAATTTTTCCCATAGGAATCAATGTAAAAACAAATAATGTATGTGATTGGTGAAACCACAGGGAGGGTGGAGGCCCTGTTTCCTCCCAGGAGATTCCTTGAGAGGCCCCACAGAGGCTTCTCCCTGTCTTTTCCGGCCCTGTTTCCTCCCAGGATATTCCTACAGAGGCCCCACAGAGGCTTCTCCCTGCCTTTTCCAGCCCTGTTTCCTCCCAGGATATTCCTAGAGAGGTCCCACAGAGGCTTCTCCCTGCCTTTTCCAGCCCTGTTTCCTCCCAGGAGATTCCTAGAAAGGCCCCACGGAGGCTTCTCCCCGCCTTTTCCAGTTACAGTTTTGGAGGCTCGGGTTTGTAAGTGGAAAACAGTTCTCGAGAAGAGGCAAAAAAATCTTGAACACCCAGTTCTTATCTAGAAAAGTTCGTAAGTAGAGGCGTTCTTAGGTAGAGGTACCACTGTACTTGTGAAACTTCCAAGGGAGAGAAAAGGCTTTTAAAAATATCCTGCAAAAAACTAAAAACAAATTTTATTTAATGCTGTCTTTATGCATACATCTGGTATTTCAACGTTTCAAAATGTATATTTTAATATGCATCTATTTTTTGAATGGAAGTATGCAATTAAAATTCCAATTTGATATATTTAAACAATGACGATCAGGATGAAATTATTGGGTGGGAAATTAAATCCATTGCAAAGAGTCTCCATCTATTCTTAGGACCTTGAATTCCTAACAATCTGAAACTCTTAAAAGAAAAAGTACCAGAGGTTGGGGGGGGGGGGGGAGAAACATATTAAACAAAGTCTAAAAAAAGCACTTCAAACTTTCCTAAAACACCTTGTCTCTACAGCTTCAGTCTCCATGCTAAACAGAAGTGACATGTTTGGCACTGAACCTCCAGACCAGATTGATTTGAACATCCTAAAAGGTCTGGCTTGATTTTCTCATGTTGATTAGATTCTGTTTGTACTTGGAGAAGGAAATTTGTAAACAGTGGCTAGTCTAAAATGGGAATTGAATAGTTGAACTGCCTATATGGGTTGAAGCATTTCACTCATAATTAGTAACTCAGATTGCAGTGTGGCCTTGTCTCAGAACCATCCTTTCTTAGGCTAGGCTAGTATCTGTTCTGTCGGGCTCTCTGGTAGAATCCTCCCAAAAATTCACAGGTACAAATGTCAGACACACACATGTTTGGAAATTCAAAACAATGTTCTTTATAATGAAAATTCACTTAAACCAAGCCCTCTTTTGGTATAGCAAAGAGCACTGGTCTCCAAACAAACTGGTAATTTGTACAAGTCCCTTATCAGTTCTGAGATACTTAGCTTGCAGCTGTGAGGCAATTCACAGTCCTTCTTCTTTCACAAAGTGAAACATACTTTGCTCGGGTTTAGTTTCAAAGCGGGGAAAAATCAGCACACAAAAAGCCAAAGTCAGCAAAGCAGGCACGAAACACAACGATCAGATAATCCTCCACAATGGCCAAACCCACAGGCTGCTCTTTATAACAGCCTCACTAATGACCACAGCCCCACCCAACCACAGGTGGCCTCATTTTCTTTGATAATAATCTCTCAGTTGTTGCTGCCTATGCATCGCTCTCCGCATGCGTGGCTGTATCATGAACTCTTGTTCTGAATCCAAGGAGGAGAGAGATAATTGATCTCCTTCTGAGCTGTCTGCCCCACTCTCCTCCTCCCTGTCACTCATGTCTTCTTGGTCAGAGGAGCCTTCATCAGCAGATTCCACTGGGGGCAAAACAGACCTGCAGCATGTGGATGTCTCCCCCACATCCACAGTCCTTGGGGCAGGAGCTGGGCCAGAGCTAACCACAACAAAAACTATTGTTCAGATGATGTGCAACATTTAACAAGACAAAGTTGGAGTGAAACCTGGATAGAGATTAATTTAACATTCATATTTCATGCAATTAAAACTAATGGAACTCAGAAGTTCTTTGGAGTCTACATGGAGGCTCGGTGATGGTACAGTCTGGAATTACAGGTTGGATATCCTATTCAGACAAAGTTTTAACACTCTCAAAAGTTCTTATCTTTAAAGACAAATCTGAAACATGATAATCTGCAAACTGTGTAAAAGAATGAATAAATTGAGCTCTCTCAATTGAACGCTTTTTTGCAGTCTCCAGAGTCTATCCAACTGCAATTGTTGAAAATCAGCAACATGGTTTCCTGCTATTTTTAAGACAGAAAATGCATTAAAAAAAGTTGTAACCCTAAAATAAACTTAACTTAAAAAACAAGAGTAAAATGATATTTCCACCCTCCTTTTAAAGGAAAACATTGAAAAACCAGGCTTTGGTTATTTTACTTTCCAAAAACATTAAGAGCGACTAATCTTAAAAAGTTATCTAAAACGTTACTACCAGCAGTCTAAAGGATTAGTTGCCGCTGAAAAATCACAAACAGAACAGTCATTTTGCCTTATCTTATTCACTTCCTGAGTATATTCCATATGCACATATCCCATTAGTATTTGCTGATGCTGAGAAAAGAGATAAATATTTGTGAATTAACTAGGCCAACTCTTTCTGCCTAGGCAAACTAAAATTGACATCAGAACAATTGATACTTGATACTCATTGGACAATGTTAGTATTTTCATTTACAGAATGATTCACATTTCATTTCATTTTCATTGCAGGAAGATTCATGTTTTCCTTTTGTCCTCAGTGGCTAGTCTATTGTGTTTTAACAAAATAGTAAAATAACTATCTATCTATCTATCTATCTAGTTGGTTGGTTGGTTGGTTGGTTGGTTGGTTGGTTAGTTAGTCAGTCCAATACATAATACACATTGAAGAGAAAGATATAAGTAAAGAAATGAATAGAAGAAAAGATATAAAAGTATAGGTGAACATATTTGAAAGGAAGAAAAGATAAATGAGATAAGGAGAGACAATTGGACAGGGGACGGAAGGCACACTGGTGCACTTATGCACGCCCCTTACTGACCTCTAAGGAACCTGGAGAGGTCAATCGTGGATAGTCTAAGGGAAAAATGTATGGGGTTAGGGGTTGACAATACTGAGTCAGGTAAATTCAATATGAGAATCCTGCAATTGATGTATAAGAAAAATCAAGATGTTTAATTCAAGATACACTTTTTCAAAACTCTTAATGCTAAAGAGTTTTACTTTAGCATTAAATATATGTGTGTGTGAGAGAGAGAGAGGGAGGGAGGGAGGGAAGGAGAGAGAGAAACAAGAACAAAACATACTATGGTTTGAATAGAAGAAGGTTCTTATAGAATAGAATAGAATAGAATTTTTATTGGCCAAGTGTGATTGGACACACAAGGAATTTGTCTTGGTGCATATGCTCTCAACGTATATAAAATAAAATATACATTTGTCAAGAATCATGTAGTACAACACTTAATGATTGTCATTATGAAACAGAATCCAATACCAAGAGTTTAAAAAAATCAATTGCAATTATGAATTGTCAGAAATAAATGTTATATTTATATGTGTATTCCACATGTTACGTAATCGCTTGGAGAATAGCTTGTTGTTTTGCATATCACAAAATAACCAGTGTGAAAATTAATACAATTAACAGGAGATATCATTTAAAAAAGGCCATCATAGCAATCCTAAAATATTTGGTAAAAGGGGAGAGAATTGGGCTGATATTTACTATCAACGCCAGAGGCTTTTACCTTGTTTTAGCCAATATCTGGGATTTTTCCCACTGTTTAAAAAGGTGGGAAACAGTGGCTTTTTTCCCACTGTTTAAAAAGGTTTATTCTGCTGTCTTAATCACAAAGTGTTAGAGCCCGGGATTTTGCTAACTATGATTTAGCCTCTAGAGGATAATTTGACCTGTTCTTGGCAATAACAGGTACTGTCTGCTCAGTAACAGTTGACATGATGGTTTTTATTATCTTCTCAGCCAGTAGGTGTCTCTTTTTCTTCCTTTAACCAAGTAATTCCCAATAATCTGTGTTGATAAATGCATGCTGAGACTGGATTTCTTAAGCATCTTTCTTATTATTAACCTCTTTGCAACTTGCCTTTGACAGATGCTTTTATTGTTCAGGAAAGCACAA